>NW_009593943.1:3967-34301 GCF_000690535.1 Cariama cristata | reverse complement strand
CCTGCTGAATGTGAAACTACCAAAATGCAAGGCTAATGTGAGCAAGAGATTTGTAACGCTGGCCTGAGCCGAGTAAGTAGCAAGCTGTAGCAGGCCCAGTGTAATATTAGCCAAGCTGATTAGTCAATGTGGTTTAGGTTTTGCCCCATCACTAGTGAATTGCTGCTCTGAGATCTGTATCAGAAAAGGGCGTGATGTTAGCGATGTTGAGAAGCATCTGTTGGACTAATGAACAAGCTGCAAACTAAATCCTGAGATGAATTTAAGTGGGAGGAAAGATTTGGAAGCAGTGGAATATTATTCATTAGATCTGTTGATATAAAACCTGGGCAGGTTTCAGACATACAGACCCTTCTTCAGCTTTCTTCAGTCTGTTTGTTCAAACCGTAGATGATCTAAAGCAAGATATTTCTCACTGCAGATCTTGCTTTCTAGTACATTTAGACTATCTTGGGTAAACTGGATTTAAGTAAAAAATTAAGGTACCAGGAAGTATGACTATATACAAAAGTGAATCGGAGTAAGGCAACATAAACTCCCAATGGTTTCCCTTGTCTGTTAGACAAGCAATTTCAAGTAGGATGAAAAATATCTAATTTTTAGGAGACTACTTACTTTTTACGTCTGAGTTTGGCCCTGAACCAAGCCTAAATTCACCATTGCCTTTGTATTGTGTATGTCAAGTATCTTGATTACAAATAACAACCAAGGTGTTCAACATTTAAACACTGACAATAATTACAAAGACTTACTTCAGCAGAACATAGGAAGGTGACAGGGTAGCAAGGTGACAGGATAGCAATATGGGTCCATATATAAACACATCCGAGTATCCTATGCACATCTGTTTAATAATGGTAAGTAATGAAATACACACTAAGAAATGCAACCTGCCTTCTGTGCCATTGTTAGTCAGTGACACAGGATGAGACCTTACAGGGTAAATGGGATTTTAAGGGCTAGCAGCTTCCCTGGCCAATCTGCAGGGTCAAGGGGGAAGAAAGGAGAGAGATGTTCATAGGACAAGACAACAGACAGGTGGGTTAAGCTTGTTTTAGTTGAATGTGTTGTGTGGATGACAACTTGAAAAGGGCTGATGGGTAAGAAAGAAAAAAAAAAATTTTTTTTTTCTCTGTGAACAGATTTGAAGATACAGGCAAGCGGTTTAATTTGGTATTGCTGAAAGGCATTCAGCAGAGGGAATCAGAGAAGATTGTTGTTTGATGAGGATGATATGCAGGAAGGATGATTTTCATGGCTCTGTTTTGTGTAACATCAAGGCTATGTTACTTGTAAACTAAACAGTCCCAAGGCCCCCATTCTGTCCCTGGTGTTATATAGCACAATTCAGCCGTGCTCATACTACTAAACTCTCTTCTCTTCCACACCAGAGTGGCTGCGTCTGGACCTGGCCTGGGCTAATTCCTGAATTGTGCCCAGGAACTGGTTGGGAGAGTGGTAGTTTGCCTGGACCAGAAGTGTGCCAAGGAATGTGCTACAAATTTAGCAATACAGTAGGTCAAGTGCCAGAGCTCAGGAACATTTGCTGTCACAGTTTAATTGCCTAGGATAGACATAGTCTAAGAGTGCAGCGTAGGTGCTTAAGAGGACAGAGATGTGGTCATTCAATTACCATGACCTGACAGTTTGGAGAAACCCTGAATCTTCTGGAAGGACGGCATTAATCTTTCCCATTTTCCTCTTAGTGGTTTCATGCCCTCTGTATTCTTTTCTCAAACTTCTTTTCAACTTTCCTTTATGGCGCTTACTGTCTAATAATCAGAGGCAGTATTTGGCTTAAGACGGAGTTTATGAATTTATACTCAAAGAACATGTTTTTCTAAAATTTAACTGCATTCTTGTCTCTCAAGTAATCCTCATGTTAAAATAAGATCTACTTAACAACCCGCTTTGTTTTGTAGTGATGAACTGTGAATGATCAAAATGTTGACTGAAAGAAAGGGAGCACTAGAAAATGTTCTTTATCATTTCCTGCACCACTTTTAAGTTCCATACATTTAAACTCATATCAGCATCTTGGCATGCTGAAAAAGATGGTTACCCTTACTTTAGGACTCTGTTAAATTTATAATTAATGCCTTGGATTCATTGTCTGCCACACACAGAGTTGTTGAAATGGTTGTGCTTTCTACTGCCGTCTCTTGAGCAAGACAGTATTTTTCAGTGTTTAGAAGATTGCTGTTCTTCCAAAAGGCAGTATTTCCACTGCAGCTTTTTGTAAGTAATTTTGTTTATAAATGTGCCTTTATTTTTGTTTCTTTCTAGGTAGGGATGAGATCCCGAAACCAAGGTGGAGAAAGCTCGTCTAACGGGCACTTCTCCAGTTCCAAGCCTGTCATCAGCCATGCAGAGAATGAAAAACTTCAGGAGGATGCCAAGAAAAAGAACAAACCTCATCGGAAGGAAGATGAGGTCATGGTTTCAGCAACTGTCAAACGGCACTCAAAATCACCTGGACCTACTGAACGAAAGAACAAGAAGTCCATAGAGCTTTCTAAAGAGGACTTGATAAAACTCCTCAGTATAATGGAAGGAGAACTACAGGTAAATTAAACATCTTTTAAACTATATTTTCTATGTACCTCAACTGACAAGGACATGCAAATTTAAGGCAAAGCACCATAAGGAGAGAGCAGTGGTAGCTGGTGTTTAACAGGATAGTCATAGTTTTAAGTACTGCTTTATTTACCATCTCTATCTGCAGCTACCAAAGCAAAAGAAATTATAAACACCTGTCAGAACTGGAAGAAAGGGGAATCTGCAGGTCTTGAACACTTAAAAAAGATGCAGAAAACAACCAAAGGGGAATCAGTTTTGGGTGGAAAAAGACAAGCAAATACAGTGAGTGTAATTACAATCATTAATGCAAATATTCAAGAGACAAAATCTGCAAGTCAGTAATACTGAAAAAGGCCCCTGGACCTTCTGCATATTCAGATGTTGCTCAGGGCTCATCCAAAGCTCTGCCTGTCCCGCCTGGCCTCCAGAGCTCTGCACATTCCCTGCTTTGCAAAAAGACTCATTAGTTTTATTTCTTGGAGTAGTGCTCGCTTGAAAGCTTTCTCAGTTGTCCTGGTTTGCATGTTTACTCAGCCCAGTAGTAAGTCCTTGATGGCAGCCAGCCTGATTTTGAGCTTAACTCGTCACCCAAATGTCCATCCAGTTTTGAGGATTCTCTTTAATGCTAATAAATCATTGAACTCTCAGGAGTGTCAGCCTTCAGGGAATTTCAAAATAAAGAGCTGAAACCTGGTATTTCAAAACATCAGGCTTCTGACTTTTCAAAACTTATCCCCTTTTGAGGTAGGACTGCTTGCCAAATTTATACACTCTTTTGTTTGCACTTTAGTGATATTTTTCACTGAACCTAGGGACTAGCAGAAAAAACCTACCCAACCTGTGTGAAAACATTTTGTCTCAATCCCTTTATTCTAGTTAACCATCATTATTTCGCATTTCAATTAAGACTCTACTTTTTCCCTGAAACCCACATTCATAACAGTTTTACTTTAATTTTGGACTTGTTACCATCTTATCTGATTACAAGAAGCAATTCTTCTGTTAATTTCTTTGGTATTTGAGTCACCTGAGTTGCACCATTACCACAACTCTGAAATTTCATCTCATTAAATATCATTAGGAATCACTCTTCCTGTACATCATTCACTTGAAAGTACTTTCAAGTTTCAGGAAATATGCATTCAAACTAAATAATTTCATCACAAAGACAGAAATGGTCATTTTGCAGTGAAAAACTGTGGAAAAAAGCAAGAAAATCTGCTGAATGCAATGTTGCGAAGGAAAAAAATTTACCATTACAGAACAGTATCCAATTTTATAGTGCTTCATTTTACTTTATACAAAAACTTGTATATGTTATTTCCTAAAAGATGGAGCTAGCGTGCAACTTCAGTGGTGAATAGAGCCAAACCTCATTAGAAATGTATATCGTGCTCATGTTGCTCAGAACAATTTACCCTGACGTCACCTTTGTGGTCTGGAAAAGGGAGGCAAAGAAAGTCACTAATGTTTCCTGGGTGGTAATAAATGTGGTCTTTATTCTTATCTCTGAGTAATTCTCCTGTTCAATACAGGGAAATCTGGCTCTTCACCGTAGTCTTTTACTTTGTGGGGGAGTTACACAACCACTGAAGAACTGTCCATGTTCTCATTATCCCTGTGGGGATGCTGGGGGTAGCTGCCATCTGCGCTGTAATATGGGCTGAAGATCCTCACCAAGATGATACTCCCATTGCTCTGGACAATACTTTTAGGGATATTCATACATACAGACCCGACAGAGATGTTAGGCACTGCTAAAGCTTCCCAGCATCGCGGGAGGATTGTGAGGACTACCACGCTGGTACCGTAGAGTGCGTCTGTTCTTCTGCTCCTTACTGCCACTACAAACTCCTAATCCATAGGAGTTTTTAATTTCATTTCAAAAACCCCCATCTTAGTTATTTGCCTGGTACCTGTGTTGAACCATTACTGAAGTGGGCAAGCTACAGCACTTTGGCTTAAGATGAGAGCCTGGCTTTGACGCTACAAATGAAGATGAGCCAATGAAGACTCCAGCCAAAGCAAATACTCTGGTATTACCTCCTGGCTGTCACAGTGACCTAATGCACTGAGTCATTTCGTGGCTTTTCATTTTCAGATCTGTTCGGACATCTCTGGTGGTGGGCTGGCATTTTGTTGGACTGACAAATCAGACTGTGGGTTTATTTTGAAGCCATTTAAATACTGGCAAAGCAAACATTATATAGGCATATGTAAGAAGATTTTGTTTTGAGAATAACAGCAGGCTGTACCTGTAGGGACAGCTAATATTTTTTTAAGAAAAAAATGGAATAAAGTACCATGACCGTTTACTCAGCAGCCATGAGCAGGACGGATCTTATATCTGCACTACTGAATGCAGAGCAGGGTGACACCGCGTGTAAACCCCAAACAGCAAGCTCAGCCATGGGAAGTAATCTGGTCATGTCAGCCATGGGGTTGGCAGGGTAAACTGGTAGTGTACTGGTAGTGTATACATATGCTTCATGTGCTTAATTCACTAGCCCCATAATCTAACAATACAGCAAATATAGACCCATGCCATGTTGCTGTCGGTATCAGTTTTGAGACCTTACTTTGGGACCTGACTTCCCAGGTCCTCATTTTGAGGGTGAATGTGCCAGTAAAGTGTGGAGACATGCCCTAGCAGTGACGTTTATGTCTTCCTTTTTTTCTTTTTTTTTTTTTTTTTTCTTTTTTTTTTATTAGAATGACTTCAGGTATCTTGCCTGTGCCGTAGCTTCTAGGGCCAAGTTGGTCTCAGCTTTGCCTGTCGTCAGATTTCCTGGCTGGTTCCTGTGCACTTACTGAATATAGAGAAGGAAAGGTTTTCATAAACGGCTGAGGTCACTGTAGCCTAGGCCTTATTTTGTAAGAAAACAAAAGGGGAGAAAAAGTCTACAGAAGCTGTGGTCATGAAAATGTATCCCAATATACATGGCAGGAGAGCTCTTAAGTGCAACCTCTCTGAAGGAGAGTGGGAAACAAATGAACTGATGACAGGAATTGATTTTAAAGACCTTATATCTCAGTAGAGTGTCTTTTCTCTTACAAGATCTCACTGCTCATATAAAAAAGCAGTGATTACATGATCTTTAAACACATATTGAATACACAGGTGAAAAATCCATGAAGGATTTCCTCCTATACCTGGAAAAAAAATCTCGTTGTTAAATACTGCAAAACTGATTTGAAAGGAAAATTTCAAACACCAGTAGAATATATCGGCTCATGAAAGCACAGTATTAATTTCCCTGGCAGTTAGAGTGATTTCAATCAAACCAATATGTGAATATTATTACTTACAGAGCAACATAGGCAGTGTGGATCTTTACAATGATGATACAATCCTATCTGTGGTTCACAGGTTTTTGTCCAACAGCCTATGTGTTTGTCCTGGCAGGAGTATATTCCCTGTACACTTTCTAAGCAGCAGCCATTAATGTCCAGCAACATCAACACTGATTTTCAACATTTCCTGATTAGAGGCCTAAAAGGAAATGAGGAGCAGTATTCATACATGTTTACCATTCAGTCTTCTATTGCATGTTTGGAAAAAAAACCCACAATAATAAAAGTTCATTTATGAAGACAGCATCCCACTACAAATCATTGGGTTTTTCAAGAAAAATAATTTCTCAGCCAGGTTCTGTGCCTATTGCCAGATGACAATTTAAGCTTGGGAGACTGTTTCCTAAATTTCATACCAATTCAAATAGGAGCAACTTTTCCACTCAAGGCCTTTATTATAGACCAAGTTTTACTGTGTTTCTGCAGTGTAGAAATGGCAGTCATCCCCTGCAGCTCAGCCACCCGTTCCTGTTGAGGTCCCTCGCAGGCTTTACGGCCAAGGGAAACACTTGCTGAGAGCCTGGCACTGTGGAGGAGCAGAGCGTTGTTCCTCAGGGCTGGGCAGCAGTGTGGGATGTAAATGAAATACATGGTAAGGTACCAGCTGTACACTTGTGCTGCTGCAGGCCTGAGGATGTGGATTGGCAATATGTGAAACATGACATCTTGGAGAAGACTATGTATAAAATACAATTATATGTAGATTAATCACAAGCCACAATTCCTGAGAAGTCTTCAGACTTCCAAATGGTCTAATGTGACACTGGGTTTGGACTGACTTTTGAAGGGAAACACTGTGTAGCAGATGTTCAGAGGTAAACCTATTTGCAGAGCATCCCTCCTAAGGGGAGTGACCAAATGAGTCCACTGTCAAAGAAACCCTTTCCTTTAACCTGTATTTATTGAAGACTTCATTTAATGGTTAATTTGAGTGCTCACATGAGGTGTCAGAGCGATAGCTCCTCAGGAAGGATGTCTCCCCTTGCCTGGGGAGCCGCGGCCAATGCACCCCCATGGCAAAGTGTGCTCCCCCTGTACCTCTGGTCCTGACTCGAAGCCAACACATCTTGTTACGTCCGGTTTGATTTGGTCTCTCTGATGAGGTTGCTAGTGAAAACATCATTCCAGGCTTAAGACTGCCAGCCTGGGGTTAGTAAGTTAATTACACTTGTGCCACTGATTACCAAACTGCAGATTGCAGTGATGGCTTCATCAGCTGCAGGAGGGGTGTTGTAGGCCAGGTATGGGGGGCTGGTTGCTGATGGCTGAAATAGGGTAATTGTGGGGGGAAGGAGCTCTGTCATCCAACAGAGCCAGGAGGAGCTTACCTTCAGGTGGGCTGCAAGACTTCCTTCTTAACCTGAGTGTATCAGGGAAGGGTTTGCAGAGGTCGGTGAGGGCTGTGTGTTTTGTTCTCTCTGGTAAAGTCCTTAGGAAATGCTTAGATACAATGGCTATACATCCTGCCATGAGGGAAATCCTCTTTCTTAACAAACTCAACTAGCAGGTACCCACATGGGTATAGGTGATCTACTACCTATTGCATTCTAACATTTTTTAAAGGTATTTTGGTATTTTGCCATCTGTCTTTCTACCAGAATACTAAGCTTTGTAAATGTAAAAGGGGAAGGGAAAATTGTTTACTGTTTCCATTTTTCTACTTTCTTTCCTTTTTGTGTCGCTACATATTTTATTAATACATTCTATTCTAGAATAGAATCATTCTGTTCTGTTCTCTTTCCCAAGATCTATCTTTCCCTCTTTCTTCAGCTTTCTTTCCTTCCCTCTCTCTTTCTCTATTTATGACCTTTTTCCTTATTCTATCTTTCCATCACTTCCTCAGCCTCATCCTGCAGATACATTAACTGACCCATTTTCCTGAGAATCCTGGACATAAACCACTGGAAGATCTGCTGTAAATCAAGTCCCAGCAGCTAATTCTTTAGGCAAGCCCTTCATTTAACCTTTGTCATGAATTTATCAAGCTGTGTTTTAAGACTAGGTGGGTTGTTTACCTTGACTAGTCCTATTGGACTATTGGAAAATAGTTCCTATTGGAAAATAGTTGCAGAACTGAAAATCTTTAACATGTAGCAAATTTATTTCTTTTACTTTCTAGTGCAGTTGTAATTATGCCTAGTGAAACCTTTATGAAATTTAGTTACATACCAGTCATGCTTCTAGAAGCCTACCTCTCTCCCTACTGTTTAATGCCTGATGTGTTTGTACACAGCAGTCTCTCACCCTCTGAGCCTTTGTTTTGCTGTGCTAGCCATGTCACATCCTTGCCTGTCATCTAGCGAAATAGACTTTCCACATCTTCTGTCACCCCTTGATCAGCACCAGTTGCACCCCGGGTTCATCCTTCTTAAAGTCTGTAGCTGGAACTGCGCACGGTGCAGTAGGAGAGAGCTCACTGGTGCCTTGTACATTGAGTTTAATATTTCCCTTTCTCTGCTGACATGGCTTTACTTGGTCTTCCCACCACTTGTCAGTCTGATCGATATAAGCCACAGAGTTTGACTCTGTAGCTGTAGTTGTGATGTTTTTCTCTCTCTTTTTCGTTGCTGCAATGTATAAACTTTCATGTAATGCCTTGAACTGCTTTTGTTGTGAACTTGACTTTCCTGAGATGTTGAAACAATACTGGGATAAGCACCTAGGTATTGCTTCGTTAAAAAACACCATACAAACTCCTATATTTTATCTTCATTGCCTTTCTTGGTACTCTTGTATTAATCTTATTAAATACTGAGCTGCCTGAAAGCACAAGTGAGGAATAAGGGATAGACAGGTGGGTAGAAACCAGAATGTGTTTCTTTTCGGTAATATTAGAGTCAGAGGAGAAAGTTGGGACAAGATACCTTGCACTGGAGGAAAGAGTACATAACAGAGTGAAGGGAAGGAGTTTTCAAATGGTCATTAGCAATATCTCACAGTTTGAGAAGCTGAAGAGGAGCCAGAGTGCAAAGAATAGGTAAAGCCAGAGAAAAGTGCATGTAGAGTAGCTTTGCATAAGTGTTTATAACTATGAAGTCTTGTTAATTGGACTGACATAGTTTAGGATTTTCTGAGCATATCATACAGATGAAATTGAAATTCCCTGAGAGAAAAACCTTGGCATGTATGGAGCTACAAGGAAAAAGAGAAGATAGGGTTAATGTGAGGAGGGAGAGGTGACTTAAGGGGAATGGAATGAGAGGGAAGAAGTTGGGCAATAGAAGAAAAAGAGTGTAAGGAAAGGGGGAATACAGCAGTGCTAAATGGAGACATAGAAAAGGCAAGACAATTAAGAGAAAGATGGTATCCACACTGTAGCAAAATAAGAGCCTGAAAAAAAAAATCCCTAAAAATGTCTGGCATAAGAATATCAGTACAATGAGTTAAAAAATTCTCTCCCCTCTGACTGACCCCCTGTTTGTTTGTGTTTTGCTGGTGAAGCAGGCTTTTGCAGGGCAAAAAAATTAAGTTAGGATAGACTTCAGACCACAAATCCTCTCTTCTATTTTCATTGAATAATTTATAACCAGAGATGAATTTTGTCGAGAATAGTATGGTTTTTTCTGTAGCTTGCAATCATTGCTGTGCAAAGTGCAGGAGATACCATGAGAGGTAAGCAAGGCTTGTCTAGCAAGTCCCAGAATCATGAATTTTAAAATAGAACCCTGCTATTTTATGAGAGAAGAAAAAAAAAAAGATAAGACAGTATACTGAAATACAGTTAAATTGTGCTATTCAGGAAATTTCCTGCTCCCTGTGAAATTAAGGGCAGAGATACTATTAACCATAGTGATGATAGCCATCTCTTTGGTATTAAAATTGCTTTAGAATTACATGTTTTTCAGAGTAGTTATCCTCAATAAAATGTCACTGTCGCTGGACAGCTGTAGGCTGAAAACCTCTTTCACAAAGACATTTTAACATCCTTCACTGTTAATGCCTGAGCTGTACTTAACAGAGCTACCTCTATCGTGTTATTTGTGCTTGGAGGGCCAGAAGAGAGGAATAATTGACAGGTATCTCTGATCCGTGGAGCATCTCCTCTAGAGTGGAGGGAAGAGTATGAGCAGCTTGTTTTTTTTGAAAAAGTCTTGGTCTTCTGTGCAAAACAGAACTATAAGGACTGCCCCTGATCAACTTTTAAATTTTGGTTGTGTTCCCATTGTGATCAGTGTCTTTAACAGACTTCTTTGCAATCCCTTTAAAAAGTATTTTAATTAACTGAGGTCATTTGACTCCTTTTTTTTTTTTTTCCCCGTTTAGTTAATAGAAATTGTATACTTGGTGCAACGGTAATGAGAAAGCTTGTATCTTTTCTCATTTTCTCATTGTCTGTGGGAGAGGACATGGCCAACCCTTTTGCAATAAATGTTAGATGCATGGACTCTCTGGCTTTAAAATATCTGGGATTCTTGGGAGAGCTTGCAATGAGCATATGTCTTATGTGTCATAATGCTGGCCAGTCCTCTGAGTCACCAGTTGTTAATTTAACATTGCAGTTATAGCTGACTCTGTTTTTATTAACTTTGCTGCTCCAGTTGTGTATTTATTAAGTTTGTGTCTCCTGTTCTCCAGCTGAGGATCAGATAAGCTCTTGAGAGCAAAATGGATTATTTTCCATCCAAAATGAGCTTTAATAAAAGCAAATACAAGTCTTTATATAATAGTTGTGAGAACATGGCTAGCTGCGAAAGTGTCTTGTTTCTAGGGTTAAAGGCTCCACCTATTGGTTGACTAAAATGAGAGAAATGTAACATTTTCACATAGAAACCTGCTGGCCCTACTGAACGTCCAGTCCCTTGCCACATCTTTACAAAATTGCTGACTTCAGTGTAGAATTTTGCATGATGTCCAAAATAAAATGAGCTCAGTGACTTATCTCTGAGGGCTGTGCACATGCAGCACCCGAAATGATGCACTGCTGACACACTATGAAGGTAAGTCCTTCCCTAAGACAGGAGTGGTTCGGATTTTGCAAGGGAAGTCTTTCTTATCCTGGAAACGATTGTTTTTCTTTGCAAAAAATTTAGCCTCAATTCTTCCATACCAGCAAAATGAGTGGAACTGACTGACCCAAGTGCAGTTGCATGGTAACTTCCAGGCTTTTATCACCTTCAAGTCTAAACAAGTCAGAAACAGAAGTATTGATGCGGTCAGCTTCATAATGAAAACTCATTTCCCCAGTATTGGCTCAGACAGTCTCAGTAGTTCAGGCAAAATGGCATTTTGAAGGGCTTCAGAGTTGTTCCTGGGAATGAGGATGGAGAGCGGAGAGGATGTCCAAGTGGGGCTTGGGGAGGGCGAAGGGAAGGACACATATTGGGGAGGATCAAGGGGATTTCAGAGATGGCAGGAGGCTGTGAGGGCATCGTGGGCATGGCCAGGACTTCTTGCTCTGCGCCTTTCATTGCCCACCCTCTCTAAGTTACTGCACTCTAAGAGTTTGCACCCCTTCCCTCCTTTCCTCTGACAGCTCCTCTGTTCAAATAATTGGCTACGCTGGTAAGTGCTTGCTGTAATGCAGTCCTACTGTTCTAGCCCATTCATCAGTCATCAGCAACTTGAATGCACATCCGTGTAGCACAGAGCACTGAAAAACAGCTTGTTGAAGCCAACAGAATGCTTGGACAAGAGAAAGTTGTGTATACAGTTTATTACACATGTATACACACTTACGTCTGTTGGTATCCCACTCTGAGTTATGCTCGCGTCTCCGCAGAGGAGGCAGAAGGATTTACTTGGAGCTTCATCATCCTGACGACTACGGCCATGCTGGCACCAGCTTGTCTCTCGCTGTGGTCCACTCCACAAGTGCTCATTCCTGCCAGAAGACAGATAGATCACTGTGGAAAAAAATACCCAGGCAGGTTTGTTGCTCTTGGAGAGTGGGTACTTATGCCACCAGCTTCAAGTGCCTCCCTGAAGTTCAGATCGGAGCACCCTATTTCAGACGCTTCAGTTCCTTATGCAGTCAATGAAGAACCTTCAAAGAGCAATTCAGACAACCTGAGTTACACATCTAATGAAGATGCTTTTTAGTTTCCAATGGATTTCAGCAAATTGAATGATATTATAGAAGTACATGAACATGGAGGAAATAAAAGAATATTATGAATGAGGGAAAATGAATAGGAGAACAACTATATTGATGTCAGAGTGCCATATTTTTTTTAGTATGCATAGCGTTAGTACCTAGCTCTTATATATAATTATGAATTAAATCTCACAGCATTCCTAGGAAGTATTATTTCCTTTATGAATGGAAATTGGAGTCTGGTGAAGTTAATTTTATGGGTGAAACACGAGAAAGAGACCCATGAACAGAACACGGATCTTTTGAGTCTTGGTCCGGACTGGTTAACATAAGATTAAGAGGCAGATGATAACACAAGGAAGAGGAAAAGAAATGTTTTTTCTGTTACTACCCTTTCACTCGACATCTTCTTTTCTTCTTAAAGAGGTGCTAACTGATCACAAAATAAATTGTGGTTACAAAAGGAACATGGCAACTTACTACACGACTCCAGCAATATAAAAACACCTCAACGTGTGGGAAATGTACTGCAATTTTAATGACTTCCTATACTGCTATAGCAGCTCGTGGTTGGCCATTCACCTGGGATATGGAAAGGCGCAGATCATTTCCTTAGCATGAATAAACCGGAACAGGGACTTAGTCATTTGGGTTTTCGTGTCTGATTTGGAGTACCTTAACCAGGGAGCTCTCCTTTGCCTTTGCAAGCATTGTGGTGACTAGCGCTGGCCAGAGAAAAGACCTAAAGTTGCTTTGTTAATTCCTTCGTTTGTAAGGAAGCACACTGCATCCCACAGCCACATACCAGCCCTGAACTGTGAACACAGTCATTTGTGCACTGTTGTTAGTGATTCTTCCTGCTCAGGTGTCCCAAAAGGTGTTTTAACAGATGTTCTTTCCTCTGCCTGCTGGCTAGTTGGATCAATCTGTGGTCTCTGCTTGCTGCCAGGCTTCAGGTCATGTGCAAAATGTTATTATACAGTTAATGTTGGCTGAAACGTAAACTATGTGACTGGATATGGTAAACCCAAACCAGCAGGTTTAGCCATTGCGATGCATTGTTGAAGCATGTAGAACGTATCCCAACATGCAGATTCGGGCGCATAAGTGCCAGTGACCCCTCGCGTTGGTCTCTCTGTGCTGACTGGGTCGTGACACTGTAATTCTATATGCTGCAGTAACTGCCCCATGGTTTGATAGTATTGAGCAAAGCAGTCTTTCAGTGTGAAAAGACAAGACAGGATATCCCAGACCCTAATAATTCTGAAAACATCAAGCAGTGTGGAGTTAATGCTTCTCAGAGCCTTGCCATGGGAATTTTCTGGCTTTGGCCCAGACTACAGATAATTAATTATGTCAGTGAAAGACTCTGGTGGCCTGTTTTCTTCAGAAAAAAGTGACATCATCCATGGAGCTCTCTGGCAATAAAGCAGAACAAAGCTGTGTGGGCAGGAAATAACAGACAGATGTCTTCTAGTGCTCATTTGATCTGTTTTGAAGCTTGCTGTAAGAAGTAATACATTGCACAGTGCTGCTTCTCCTCAGCTCTGCAATCTTTAGCGTGGACTTTTTTAAACATAAGAGGCCAAATTAATCTCTGATGTAATTCTTCTGGAGCCACTTCAGAGGGTTTGTGCAGTGGATGAGCTGGTCTATCATGTGCCTCTGCTCCAGTATTGATTTTAGAAGGTCCTTCTGTGTTATCACTGTAAGATAATGCACAACAAAATGAAATACACTGTATAGTTCCAAAGGCTTCCTACAAGGCCAGAAAGTGCTGCACAGTGTGGAGAAGACAGGACAATTCTGCCTCATATCCCCAGTCTCATGAGGGGTCATTTGCATTTCCCGCTATATTTCACTAGAATATGTACAAAACCACCAGTTGTCACTTTTCATCACTGAAGTCATCTCTTTACCTCCAAATCCAATCACGTAGATACAGCTGAGTCCAGTCCAGAAATATTAAAAGAAATTCATGCAAGTGAACTCCACAGTTTCAAGGATTAGGTAATTAAGCTAAGACGAAAGGCAAGAAAAAAGCTTTGCTGTACATAGAGTCTTCCTTGCAAGAAAAACTATGTGTACATGTCATTAGCCAGCATTCAGCAAGGCTAGAATCACTAAGTGAGTGATAGAAGCAAGGCTACTTCAGACATCTAGTATAGGAGAGAAAAGTGTTTCTTGAGTTTTTAGCAAAAAGGAGCTTTGTAAAATGCAATATGCAGTAAAGCATCTAACTTCCCAGCTTCAAAGCATGCTTTGTACACTAAGTACATCTGACCCGGAAGGCAAATTGTTACCCAGTCCTCGTAGCAGTACGTAGGGATGGTTTGAGGAATCAGGCCTTTAACAAAAGTGTCATTCCAGTAGGTAGGGGTAATTTTTATTACTTTCTCTATTCATATTTGTAGTATCGTATGACATAAAAGGAAGAAAGTGCACTTTCCTTTTAATTATTTTAATTTCCTTCTAAGGTAAGAAAAGAAGGGTTAAACAGGGATTAGTGGATTAGTGTTAGGAAAGTTTTGCAGATTCAGGTTTTTGAGTACACCTACCTGAAGATGCTGTCTTCATTAAAGTGTACTAAGTGAACACATGGTATTCACTCTATGAGGTCTCTAATGGGAATTTTCAGAAATAAGACTATTCCTGCCCTGGCAGTGACACAGCATGAGCTTGTCCTGGATAGTGCAGAAAGCAGTGTGACAACACCCACCTCATCTCCTTCAGAAGCGTGCCTTGAGTCTGATGTTTGTTAGCTCTAGGTGAAACGTTTGTAAAGTCTACTGGGATTTAGGAAATCAGCCACTGGTAAGACCATAACATTACATGGAGAACCTGTGACCTTATCTAGTTTCTGATGCAGTACAGAGCAGCTGTTGCACTATAAATAACCTGAACTGTGTGCAATGCAAGTAACAGCAACACAAGTAGAAGTAAAGGTTCCTGTCTGTGGTTTGATAGCTATTTCTTGCCATTAATCACTGGCAAGAAAAATATGACTTAATAAACATTAAACCTCTATTACTTAGTGCTTTCACTTGTGCAGGCATAACAAAGTGTCATGACAACTAGAAAAGAAATAGCCAAAAGCTGGAAATATCAGATCTTCCAAATACTACATAACTGTATTCCTACTAGTCCTACTCCCAAATTTTCAAAACTTGTTTCAATTAATTGAGAGGATTGTCATCACGTTATTGAAATACTTAGATTGCTCTGAAGTAGTTAGATGTATTTAAGATGGCTCCAAACATGGAGCTATGAAGGAAAGAGTTGCTGGTAACTGATTTTGAGAGAGGCACACTGCGAATTTGCAGGAGGACAAAATTCAAGACAAGAGTTTAGGAGATGTACTAGCAAAGGATCTGGAGTTGGATTGTACTCTCAGCTGACGGTGATTACTTCGACTCCATTCAGCCCATCTTGAATACAACAAATTTTTTCCTGATTTACTAGATGCCTTACATGAAACGAGTTTGATCAGCTCAGTCCCATTTCCCAGGTGACAAATGGCCTGTGGCAACAATTCCCCGTTTAGTGGGTGCTGAGTTTTGTTAGCAGTCTCACGGGAGAGGCCAAAGACTGTGGGAATGGGGAAAGAGGGCTGTAGTAAATTGGCAGGGCAGGGCACGAGGAGAGAGCACGTCCGAACGCGGGGCTTGTGTAACAGTCTTTCCATTGACCAAGAATTTGGTTGCTAGGCTGCTGGTCCCCTTTTACAAGCAGCAGAGTCATGCTATTGTTTCCTAAATGGTTTCAATTTTATGCAGGGACCTCTTTACATCCTTTCTATATCATTTAAATATTTTACTAGGCATGTAGTAAAGTGAAGTTTGGAACTCAGACCCCTGCTCTGCTCAAGCTAGTGAGTAAAAGAAAGCCTTTCTCTTTTATTCTGCCAAAAAGTGAGTGTTTTAGGGTAGCTCTGCAAAGAGTGGCCTCACGTCAGCCTTCCAGCTGGGCGGCTAGCATGCACTCCTGAGGGGAGAGGAGCATCGTCTCGTATTTCCCAGGTAGAAATGCAGACCCCAGATCTTAAGTAAGTGCATTAATTAGTGCGTAGTAGAGAGGAGGGAAAGGAGAGCAGGCAAAGCTGTGTGGGACAGCAGTGCTCCACAGCACTTCAACCCCTCCATGGACATATTCAAGATCTGAGGTCATCAGCCTTTAGATTTTGGCACCTCCAGTAAGCATAAAACAAGGCTTGGACACAGTTCAACTTTGCAGTTACTCTATAAGCAGGGACAGCTGAAGGAGTTAACTGAGTCCAGTGTCCAGCTCTGGTCCCCACAATTCAACAAAGATGCAGACAAGCTGGAGAAGGTCCAAAGGAATGCCATTAAGATGATCAAAAGACTGGAGAACCTGTCCCGTGAGGAAAGACTGAAGGAATTAGGTCTTTTCTCACTGGAGAAAAGAAGGCTCAGGGAGGACCTCATCACAGTATTCCAGTACTTAAAGGGCGGCTACAAAGAAGATGGAGAGTCTGTCTTCACAAGGAGCCACACGGAGAAGACAAGGGGCAATGGGTACCAGTTGCACGAGGAGAGGTTTCATCTCAACATAAGAAAGAAATTTTTTACAGAAAGAACAATCAATCACTGGAACAACCTCCCCATGGATGCAGTAGAGTCCCCATCACTGGAGGTTTTCAAGATGCAGTTGGACATGGTGCTAGATGATCTCATCCAGACTTTCTTTCCCACAAAAGGTTGGACCAGATAATCTTCTGAGGTCTCTTCCAGCCTGGGCTGTTCTATGGTTCTATGAGTTTGATGGGCAGGGAGTCTCTAAGTAGGCTTTGCTCCTGGAAAAAATGAGTGTGGAAAATACCTCTCAACATATCTGGCCTTCTGTGTTTCTTGCCTTGAGAGTATTTACCTGAGAGGTAAAATTGGCCTCTTAATTAATTAATCTGTCTTCATTGCTTCTGTTTAGAGAATCAGGTGCTTGGGGGCACTTTATTAACAGAAAAGTCTGTTTATTTTCAAGAACCCACAATCTGAACAGCATAAATAGAAAGTTATCTTGGAGTTTTCTGTAGGACAATTTAAGTAATGAAAAAGCAATAAAAGTGAATGTATGTATTTTCTAAATTCTGTATCTTGACTTTAAAGAGCTTCTCTGCCTAATTGCAGTCTTCTGGACTTGGGCAAATAAGTTTCATTGTGCTACAAGCTGTTGCAATATGTGGTCTTCTCATGCCTGAATACTCTTTCTCATCAGAACATCAAAAAAAACAAACAAAAAAAGGACTTGAAAGATGGTTTTCCTGTGCCGAACACCATGTTTCTTGTACCAAAACAGCTAACAACTTTCCTGTGGGATTTATATAAAAGTTTACTTCCAATTTGAAATCTCTTCCTCGTGTTTGTCTCCTAGCTTATGATTTATGCTAGACAGCATTGCGCTGTGAGACAAGGGAGGTGCTTACAGTAGATGTCCATCAGTAGAAACAGCTTGCCAGTATGGTTCCCACTTCTTAGCTAGGACCCTTTGAGCCTCTCATACCTCTTTCCGGGTAGGTATGCTAAAGTAGCCCAAGCACTCCGCTACAGGATTATTCTGACTTGTTTTCCGAAGATGCTCTGTATCCTGCGGTTTAATATAGTGGTAGTTGTTAACTATACATTGATAGAAAACATCTCTACATGAGCTCTCTTCTAGTTGTTTCAGTGGAAAATTAGTCATTTGGAGGAAACATGAAATCACGAATTAGACAGGCCTGCTGCTTCAACTCCTTCCCTCTGCATTATCCCGAGGAGTTTCAGAGAGACTAACTGGAGTTTGCAAATCCTGAGGCTGATGGGAGGTTAGGATGCCGCCTGGGCTCCTCTCTGACCTAGGCTAGATGCACTTCAGAATCTTCCTATGCTGGGGCTTGTTGCTGACCAAATAAAAACAAATTTCTCTCCAGTTTATTATTAGCACGAGGCCCCTTTTTTGTCCAATGCTTCCTAGCAACCTGAGTGTCTGTTTGTTAGTTTGCTTTTCACAAACTGTTATCATACATCCCTTGAAACAGAGTACTTGGTGAATTAGCCAATACCCTTGAAAAGATTATGACAGGAGCAATGGCCAAGCCCAGAAAAGGCAGAAGGCACCTTGCCACGCTAATGTGATCCAGATCCCAAGTGCCTGCAGAGCGTGGGGTGCCCAAGAAGAGGTATGTAAGCGGGGAGCTGCCCGCACCCCAGGGATAGTGCCACCCAGCCTGTCCCCGGGGTGGGTACCCTCCCCTTGGGCCGCAGAGAGGGGTTTTCAGGGCTGACAGCCCTGCCCCATCCCCTTCCTTTTAAAGATGAAGCAATGAACAGGGGTTTCCTTCAAAGCTCTGAACTGAGCTTGGGCACCTTCCTTCTTGCTTGAGGTGCCAGTTCCTCCATTCAGCATCACCTCCTCCCCTGGCTCGGCTCCCTCTGGCTCTTGGGGAACTCAAACCCACAGCTTCTAGGAACCTTTCTTAACTGGCAAGTTATAAGCTGTTTTGGGGACTTTCATTCCTTCCCGCTAAAGTTGCTCTGTTTTAATTATCAGTGATTAAAGACTAATGAGGCTGGAAGGGAAGTATGCACGGCAGTGCACAACTGAACAGGGGCTGGGGCACTCACTGGGAAGAGCAGCATTCGGTCCCTCTGTCAGCTATCACTGTATTAAATAACCATTGCAGGGACTCGAGTCCAGCTCTTTGCTCTCCCAAGTCATAGTGTCAAATCACCAAGCCCGAGTTGCCTCTGTTTGCTCTGCCTGGCCCCGTCAGTGTTTAATAATGCCGTCTGAGGGCTGACAGCTTCAACAGGAGAGAATGAACTCATCCTCCTCCCCTCCCAAATAGCCTAGGGTCCGAGGTGTGCCTGTCCCTGAGGAATGGAGCGTGTGGGGCCTGAAGCTTTCTGTGCCCAGGACCAAAATGAATGGAGGTTTCAGCATGCTTGGTTGTGGCCCGTGGTGTATAGGGTGGAAGAGGGCTGCCCTCACATCCTGCTGTTTTCGGTGCTCCCTTTGCACAGTGCTCTCCCTGAGCACGGGGCCCCTGCTGCGAGGCACACAGGGGGACACCAAATTCATCCACTGGAGCAGGACGCAGATACAGCCCCCAAACTGTCTCTTCTTAAAAGGGCCTAAGACAACACGTAATAATCTGGATATTTATAAATCCCCCCAAACTTCCATGACACATTATTAGACTTTTTAAGGGCTTTTTCTTCAATATAGAAGCATTGGCCTCATAGTAACGATGACACTAGGATAACTGCTATTTTTAGAGGGATATAAAAAATGATATATTCTCAAACCTGTCTAAAACTTTCCTAAAATTACATTTTTCCTGTACTGAGAGTGGCGTACTCCCAGGACATGATATAGTGAGGCGTACATGCCCTTTTGGCACTCTTTAGGACTAGCCCACGTAATTCACTTGTAGTTTTGACATCCATGAGTGATGCACCTTTCCCACGTCCGTGCTGATACAACAGTAATACCATTTCAGTCTGTACTTTGTATCTTGCAGACACGTGCAAAGCTTTTACTTAAGATTACAAAATGTTGTACAGAGTAAGCCCCTACAGCTAGCTGTTTATAATTGGGCTAGTTCTCAACTGGGTGGCATGATCTTTGCCTCAAGTTCATTTTTTGTTCTATTTTCATGTTACTCTATTTTATTAAAAAAAAAGATTAAAGGGCCTTTGCCATTTCCTGAAATTATCTCCTTGCTCATTTTAAAAGCAGATCATCTTGTAGAACTGCAGTGCCTCTGTGGTGCCGGGTAAAGATTTAAGATTTGCTACAGGGATAATATGGAGTGCTATTATGAACACTGTGGAAAAGTATGAAGCGTTGGTCAGTTCATAGATCCTAAACAATCATTGCTTACACAGGGGCAGGATTTGTAAGGGATTTTTCCTAAAATAATTGAACCTTTCCTCGGGCCTTCATTTGCTTCCCAAACTCACATGGGTTGAGTGTCGGAAGGGCAGGCAAGAGAAAAATTGGTGCCCTTACTCTTCTGCCCCCCATCCCGTTGGGCTTGTGGAGAGATGCTTTCCAGGGAAATTTGGGAGCTCCTTTGTGCCCACTGAAAATGTTTGCCTTTTAAAGCCCCTCCCTGGCTCATGGCCTTATAAAACCTGCCTTGAAGGACAAGCAAGTGCCCTGCCCCCATGGTTTAACAGATGTTGGCAAATGTCATTAGAAAGAGAGCTCGGGAGTAAGCATTTGTCCACAGCATAGCCCTAAAATGTCCCTTATTCATAGCTGGGTGGCCTTGCAGAGCAGCCTCATGCCCAGATGCCTTCTCACGCTACCTGAAATATAGCCCCATGCCAGCAGCCCGCCTCTGCTGCCGGGAGGGTTGGCTCAGCTTCTTTGGGTCTGCTGCCAGCTATGCCAGTTAGCCGGGGTCTGCAACGTTTCCAGGGTTTTGTTTAAACAAACATAAGTTAGAAAACTTTAGTTTAAAAGTTACTTGAATGGAATATTTAGTCACAAAGTCAGGTAAGGAATGCCTAGGAAATACTTGATTAGAGGCTGTCTGAGAAATATTAATTCAGCCCACTTGTGCTGCTTGTTCTACTCATCTCCTTACTCCAGCCAGGGAACAGCATGGGCAGTGAATATGATCAAGTGTATGAAGAGTAATGATGTTCCCTGGCTATGCTTGCAATCCCAATATAAAAATTCATATCATCCAAATATAATGGCAGGTAGGAATAAAATAATTAACGCCTACAAGGATAACATTTGGATTGCACAAATCATGTTTAATCTGATATCTCCCAAAGTTTTTATATTTGCATTGGCAGCCTGGCATTCTTTTTAATTTATTTTATTTTTGTGTATGCAGTCCGTACGTATGAAATGTCCCTGTTTTCTGTTTTCCCTGTTGGTTAATAGGTTGGCTTATGGTAGTGATTTGCAATGTTACAGGCAAGGGAGGATGTGATCCACATGCTGAAGACAGAGAAAACCAAACCTGAAGTTTTAGAAGCTCATTATGGGTCTGCAGCTCCAGAGAACGTGCTCCGAGTGCTACACAGGGATGCCATCCTTGCCCAAGAAAAGTCTATAGGGGAAGACGTCTATGAGAAACCAATTTCAGAGGTAATAACTTCTTGATTTACATCATTATGTCTGTGCAGGGGGAATCCTAACCAGAAGTGAGACTCCACATATTTTGGATGTGTGCAAAGCACGCAAGAGGATAACACAGCATTTGTACCAATGACAAGAAATCAAAGAAAAATTGAATATTCTTGTTCACTCAACTGCAGAATAAATTGTAAGCAAAGCCACTGGGTTTGAACACAAACAATACAGAGCTTGCATGCTCCTTAGGGCTGGTGCCCTAAGGTGGCTGTTACATTTCTGGTTTTCAAATTCATTTCAATTATAGGCTCCAGCCTCTACTGCTCACAGCACCGATAAGCCCTCTTTGATTTTCATGGCATATTAGATCAAGATCATGTGAGTAGTTAGGAGAAAAAGACCTTCAGAGATTGACTTTGACCATATTTATGGGGTCATAAATCCGTAATCATTTTACGTCACTTAAGCTATAGGACTGCAAAGTCAGTTCATCCCCTAAAGGAGACCTGGAGGACTTGATCCCTTGCTTTAAAATCTAAGCAATAAATGAAAGTAGAATAGACCTGGGAATGTCTGAGGCCAGCGTGAACGCCAAAATAAGCAGCCACTGCTCATATTTATAGTTTCATAACAGTTCAGGGCATGGAGAAAAAGCATGCAACAATGTACGATGTAATATACTATAGTGCCTGTCCAGATTAGAACATTTAATTTTTTCACCAGGAATTGTGTCTACCATGGGTTATCTTTATATTTTATATTCTCATTGATGCATTTTCTGGAATTTTTGGGATGATAGTAAATAAGGAAGGCAGGCATTAGCATGTGGGAGCACGCATGAAATACTGTCAAATAAGATTAAAAGAGCTTGGCTTTTGTCTGAAGAAGCTGATAATTTGAAGGGGACTTCAGTGTATAACTTTTGTTGTGTGTATGTCCACAGAGGTTACGTTGGAGCTAAAACAAGATGGTGACAAAATTTCATAAGTGCAAAAGATCTGCTCTCAAAGTCTGAACTCAACCTGGCTCCTTTATAAAATGCAATGACTGTTTCACTTTGACTGCCCTGGTCAACTTCTGGAGAGCAAATCATTGTGGTCCTCCTGCTCTCTTATTTTCCTCACTTTGCTGAGGCAAAAAGTTTGCCGTGAAACAGCAACTGCCTGGTGCAGCCAGAGCACAGGAAGATGCTGTTCCTGTGGGGTAAGGGCCAGGGGTGGGCAGAGCAGGCTCTGCCAGCCACCGTGCCAGGGGCAGGCAAGCAGAGGGGTGCCAGAGGTGTGGGATGCTTCATGGGGAGGAAGATGGAGTTTGTCATTTGCTCCAAAGAAGGAGCAACATGAATAGCCACAGCGGCTTTGGAATGCCATGGCAACTTTTTAGACACACTTCCCTGGCCTTAGTGTATGTTTGAATAAAAATTGGCACATTAAATTAAGAAAAAAATCCCAGAAGACAAAAAAGGTAAAATGTTGCTAATAAAGAAGGAGAAATTTCTGCCAAAAAACAGACTGAGGGGAAAACAGAATCACAGAATCACAGAACTGATTTGGTTGGAAGAGGCCTCTGGGATCATCGAGTCCAACCTTTGCCCTAACACCACCGTGCCATGGCAGCTAGACCATGGCACTAAGTGCCACATCCAGTCTTTTCTTAAACCCCTCCAGGGATGGTGACTCCACCACCTCCCTGGGCAGCCCATCCCAATGCCTAACAACCCTTTCTGTGGAGAAATGCCTCCTCATTTCTAGCCTGAACTTCCCCCCTGGCACAGTTTCAGGCTATGCCCTCTTGTCCTGTCACCAGTTGCCTGGGAGAAGAGACCAACCCCCACCTGGCTACACCCTCCTTTCAGGTCGTTGTAGAGAGCGATCAGGTCTCCCCTCAGCCTCCTCTTCTCCAGGCTAAACAACCCCAGCTCCCTCAGCCGCTGCTCGTAAGATTTACCCTCCAGTCCCTTCACCAGCTTATAAGCCCTAAGGCTTATAGTGAATTGTGTTTGGTAATGTAAAACTGAATCTGCGCTGAATCTAAATAGCCTAAACTTTTTATCTCATCAGTCCTACAGGTGCATCAAAGATGCAAAACTCATATTTCAGTCCTGAGCTTACACCTTACACTCCACATGTAGGTGTCTAGTCCCCATACAGGTGCATGAACTCAGGCTCCCAGGGTCTGAGGGCATGTACCCTGCCCTGGCATTTGCTGCAGCTTTTCCTGTGTGAAATGAGGAAAGTGCGCAGAGCACCTCGCCACATGGGAAATTCTGCACTGCAACAATATTATTTGTTACCCTAAAATTAAGCAAAGTTTTGTCTTTTGTGTATCTGAGAACCATGCAAACATTTATTGCAAACACGCCATCCAAAGAAATCGTTACTTTTATAAGACAGTTACTCTTATCCCCAGTTACTGCTTTATGTAAAGCCCAAGACTTAAAATTACGGGACTCGCATTTACCAAACACAACATTGTTGGTTCATAAATCGGATAAAGTAAGCAAGGAGACCTTTAAAACAGTCTGTTCTCCTTTCCTACAATGCAGCTGGACAGACTTGAAGAAAAGCAGAAAGAGACGTATCGGCGCATGCTGGAACAGCTCCTGTTGGCAGAAAAGTGCCATCGTCGCACAGTTTATGAGCTAGAAAATGAGAAACATAAACATACAGATTACATGAACAAGAGCGATGACTTTACCAACCTCTTGGAACAGGAACGGGAGAGGTGAGTAACTGGGATAGTGCAAAGAGTATCCCCAGCGTTCCAGTGCTTGTCGGTTCAGCGGTGACATGGTCTGGTATTTTCTGTGTTTAAATGACACTAAACTCATGTGTAAACCATTTGTAAATGTCGGTTCACTCACCTTATTAGTAAGAACATTACCATGAAAGTCTAGAGCTGGAGGAATACCATTAATGTTCCTGTAGTGTGCGCTTGAATTAAGAAAGGAATTTGTTTTCAATTACTCATGCCCGTTTTGCGTTCACCTCCTAGTAGCTTTTGATCAGATGTTATTTATGTTGGCTCAGTTTGGGGCTGGCTTACTTAGCTAAGCGCCGCATTTTGTGAAGGACGGGGCACTGTTTGTCACAGCAGGAGGGCAGGGTAAGGAAAACCACAAGACACATTAGGATACTGGCACACAAGTGGTAGGGACTTTGCATGCCCTTCGCATTTAGGCTTGCAAAGTCACAAACCATTTGCATTATTTTTCATGTTTTTGAAGACACATGCCTCAGCAAGATCTATGTTCCTCTGGAAGAAAATATTTTCATGTTTTGTAAAACATGCTCAGCCTGTGATGGACTATCTGCAGTGTTTATCTCACAGGCTCATAGGCTCCAGGGTTTTTTTTCCTCAATTGTTTGTCCTCCTTGTGGGAGTAATTCATTCTCTGACTCTCTAAGAAAAGAAAGAGCACCTACCTTAGGTGAACAATGAGCACTCGGTAACAGCCTCAGTTTTTCAATATGAAATTTTCATGCTGATACCAAACTGCTTGAAATCAAACCACGATGTGTTTTTTTTTTTAAAAAAAAAGCTCTGAGAAAAATACTTAAGGCAAGTTCAAAGAAGAAATGCTTTTGAGGAAACCACAGTCTGGTGGCAGACATTTGCAAAAAGCTGGGAGCTAAATTGTTTAGTGTATTTCCTGAGCTCAGTTCAGTGCCAGCTTTGCGTAGGTGGTACATGAGCTACAGTGACCATATTTCCTGATTTAATAGCTGCTGGTTTTTGGTCTCTCTATTTTCCTGGGTTGATTGGCAAACTTTAAAGGACAAAAATGCTTCTGCATCCTAGCAATTTGATTCTCTTAACAGAAAATAAAAAATTTCTTGTATTTCCAAGTAAGGAGCAATTTCACATCTGATTCTCATAGATGCCATTTTTTCTCTATGCTGAATATCCATGTATGTGTGGACATGCAGGCAACTAAAATGCTACAAAAGTAGAAGTGATATTAAAATACCATTTACATTTGTCTTTACATTTTATATTCACTTCAATTTGACAATTGTTCTCTTCTTATTATTCCAGCTCAACTTGTGAAGGCCACTAAATAGCCTAAGATTATGACCTGTTTTGAACTGACTTCCTTCAATGAATCAATTAGAAAGTGTTCTGTCTCACATTACTGCTGCTGAGATATCAAGTGCCATCTCTGTAGGCATTTTCTCATACTCTTCCTGCTCTTTCATGTCTTCTAAACTGTTTTTTCTACATTCTACAATTTTTGGAAAAACAGCAATAAATAAAAGAGTATTTCAGTTTGAACTTCTATTGAAAGCAGATCTTTAGGTGCAAGTAAATCCACTAGCTTTAGTCACCAGTGCCTCTGTACTGGTGGCTGCGGGGGAAGAATTGCCATGCTGAAGCCCTTTTGATTTATGTTGAGTGACAAGAGAAACCTGATGTTTGCTATTTAATCCACTTTGTTTGTCTAAGGCACTAATGAGAAAATTCGTTTCAAGTTTAGCAACAGCCAAGCAGAGAGAACATGGCATGTAGCTAAACATAGAAAACCAAGCATGCACATCCCTCCCTCTTCAGGGTCTGCCTCCCAGATCATTTGCAGAGCAGATTAGCAAAATCAGGATGGGCTGGAAAACACTCCTTAGTATATAGTCTTAAATGATGTCAACTCCTTGTCTTTGTTTGCTGAGAGTACATGAAACTGAGGCTGCACCCACATCTTTGTAGGTATTGAAACGGGAAGTAGCATCATTTCAGGGCTATATTCATGAAGAAAGAGAGGGTGATGGGATGACTTCTCAGCAAAGCCCCACCGTGGCAATCAGCAATAAATTTTTGTCAAAAAGAAAAAGTTTGTTGTGGAAAGATTAAGTTACAATAGGTTAAAACATACAAAAAACTCCCATACTCGCTTCATCTGCATATTTGGACAGAGAATTGACCTGCCCAAAGGCATTTCTCAGGGTCCTGCATAGGCATTCTTGTTTTATAAGTAAGACTATATATATAATTTGTTTTACTGTGGTGCTTTGAGGCCTGAGGGTTATTTTATTAAGAGCTGAACAGACTTGTAGACTCCATGAAAAAGAAAAGGGACACAGAGGTGAACTTTGCCCGTCAGCCACTCTGCTGCACTCGCAGTTATGATCTTAATGAGACAGGGTGAGCCGGAGGAAGAACAGTCCTGTGGGACAGCCATCTCACAGCAGTCTGGTACAATGACAGCAGTAATAATTTCTGTCCTGGATCTAAGTAATTTAAGTAACTTCTTTCCTCACACTATTTTACCGATCTTTCCTAACCATTGTTGTCCACACCAACTTTTAGAGGCCACATCTGCTTTTGCTATCCTGTGAAAGTTTGAACAAGATAAAAAGGGAAATTCTTTAAGAGCAGAAATATGCCTCGGTTCTCATGTATTTCTAGCACTCTCTTAATGTATTTACTTTGGAATATTTTTTTACATACACTTTCGTACATTATCTCTAGCCATCCACAACAACCTGATATGAAAGCAAACAGTCCCTATGAGAGACTAATTATTAGGTCAGCCTTGCACAGGAAGGAAATAACTGGAAAACATGATTTGTCAAGAATAATTACGCATGAAAAGTATAAAAAAGAGAAAATTGTACACAGGGATATTCAAAACATAAACAGCTAGGAGAGGTAAACGGAGAAAGCTGGAGGGCCTGACTGTTGGTGTTGGCACTGCAACACCAAGTGCAACTAGGCTATAGAAAGGTTGTGGAAAAGGTTGGCATGTTACAGGAAAAGAGTAGTGACAACCGTTTGGCAGATGGAGATGAAAAAAATCTGGTACTTTTTAGTGGAAGGTGCTTCTACAGACATGGTGGTTGAAGTGTTTTGCAAATTTCCCTATAGTATGCTATAATCATACGGGAATATTTTGAAAGTTAGGGGTAATATTGTCTATTTTTACCATCCAAGTTTCCCCTTTTCCATGCTTGCCCACCTCAGCTGCTGTTCCTGTAACATCAAGTTGTCCTTGGGCATCTCCTATCCCTGGGAGTGCAAAAGCAGCAATCTTCCTGCAGCCTCCTGACGAGGCTGAGGAATAGGAGCAGGGCTGGAGGCCCCCAGGCCCCCTCAGAGACCTTTGGTGGCAGACGGTGGGGTAAGGAGTCTCTGGTCTGGCAGGTGGAGAATGAGGGGTCTGACTGGACCCGCACTGACAACGTGGTTTGCAGTGGACACCTGAAGAGCAGGAGACCACGCAGCAGCAGCCACAATGATAAAATTCGTCCTCCCAGCTCAGTCACCCTCCTGATCTTGAGCCACGCTTTGGGGAGCGAGCTGGCGGCGTCACCTCGGGCACTGGCTGAGCTGGCTGCAGCTAAATCAGCTGCACCCCAAAAAGCTCTTGTGTAAAGCAGGCTCGACATGAAGTGGTACTTGGTTGTTCTCTGTTCTGCCTAGTCCCAGCCCTCTTGCCTTCCCCTTTGGGCGGGGAGGATGGGGAGAAATCTTTAGGATCAATTATAAACTTTTTAATTTGAGCAGCAGGGCTTTTTCTTCTGGTGGAAAAGGGGAGAGCTCTGTGTACTTTGTGTACCCCGGCACTGCTTCGACCTTTGGATATTGACCTAGGAGATGAAGTTTAAAATCCTAACATTTTTAGAGGTGCTAATCTCTGAACAATTTGTCTTGTACCCGTCTTTTAGTCCTGTTTGTTGACAGCACATTTTGCTGCTATTAAAAGCACTGGAAAGCTCCCATTGATTTTAATGGTTCAGAAGCAGGTTTGTGGTGAGGACCACTGAACCAGTCCTGCAGGATGGATGGCAGAAATAGCCTGAAAGCCTTCAAAAATGGGGGGAGGAGGGAGTTTCTTTCATATGCATGGGACATGGTTTGCAGAATAGAGGGTGCGATGTGGCAGAAAAGCTTTGTTGGAGCTCGTTGAGAGAAATTTGTGCAACTGCTTTGTGAGTAATTTGATCATTTCCAGCACGATCCCTGAGACTGCTGAGACTCTTGTACCCCACCACACAACATGTCAGTAAATACACGCTCGGTATCTAATGTAAGTATTGTCTGTCTGAAAGCATCGATATTATGTTTAGTCACATTGTATTGTAAGACTTCATCGAAGTGATGAAGATTTTAAATTGGCTCTTGCTTTCCTTGCTGCAGCTTCAAATTATTCTTTACAACCACAGCGACAGTGTTCCCAGTGCACTGAAGCATTTCGCATTTTCCTCAAAGGCAAGGCCGAGGATTCAGTCTGTACTTCCTAAGCAGTGCCCTGCTAAATCTGGTTTTAGTTAAACCCTCTTTTTGAAGTACATGACCATAATTAGATCTGCTCAGAGGAGACAGCAGGACTGTGACCCCAGATCTTTCCTCCACAAAGTTTCCTTTCAGTCTTCACGTAAAATTGTCTCCTCTCTGCCTCCCCCATCGCAGCACCCCCAGCAAGGAATGCACTGGCAAGTCCCTCGGAGGTCTGTGATAATACATTCCTCTCGGCTTCGGTCATCCTGGCACCGAGATGCTCTTGGCTGCTCTGCTGGTGATGTAATTCTGGGCCCGCATCACCTGCAAAGGAAACTGATCTGCGAGCAATAAAGCACACAGCCGTCCTGAAACAAAAATGGGAGTGTTGATGTTAGCAAGTTTTTTAAATCTTTTCTTTATTCCCCCCTTTTTGCATTTCTGCTTTTGTTACCAAAGCTCCCCTTCTCCCTTTTCCCACGAGACGGCAGCACCAAGCCTTTCATTGGGAAGTGCTTGCCTTTTTGTTTCCCTTTATTTCGTGGACCCAAGCAAGTGTAAAGGCTGGAGTGTGACATAGCTCGGAGATTTTGTGTGCGTTACCTTTCCAGTTTGCATTTTCTCTTGATTTTTATGGAGATTGTAAAATAAAGAAGTTGGCAGGGAGACAGCAGGGCAGAGTATCCATTAGTCCATTACTTGTTTAGAGAACAATCAAGCCAAAAGTATGAAGTGTTCAGGGCTAATAAATCTCTGTGATTTACCAGTTTAAGTCCAAATTCTGCGGTAAGAATAGCCCCATACAGAGATATTGGGGCGAGGTGTATGGTGCAAACATACAGCACAGATTTTGGCCTGTAACTGCGTAATCTGTTGGTGATTTCTTTAAAGTCTGGAAATTAAGTTACTTTACAGAAAGATTTTTGCTATTTTTCTTCTCCAAGAGTTCTTAGCTTTATTTGTACTCTGACTTTTTTCTCATATGGTGATTTTTGTTTCTGTGTCCTGGTTTCCAAATTGTGACCCAAAAAAAGGAAAAGCCAGCCCGATGGGACTGTGGGAATTCACCATTGCCTACAGTAGTTACTCATCTTACCGCACATTACTGGCCGTGGTAGAGCACTGAGTCACTCTCTGTCTACTTTTCAGTAAGTGCATCTCTAAACTTTTAATCTTACAATGTGGAAGACAAGGGCAACAGTACAGTTTTTATTCTTTTGTTTTAGGCTGACATGCTGTCTGTATGGTTTGGAAACACTGGCTATTTTCTGTCAATGTAATATATTCACAGAATCACAGATCACAAATTCTGTGGTAGTCTGTTAAAAGAAATAAATGAAAAAACCTGGCAATGACAAATACCATTTCTGCACAGTTATGTAAATCTGAAGGTCATCCATTTTGCAGGTCCTGTTTTACAGCTCGATCTGACTGCAAGGCAGCGACTGCTCGAAGTTTATGTTTTAACTAATGAATCTGGTCCCAATTTCCAACAAAACGGCTCCAAAGGTAATTTAAAAATGAAAGAACAAACAGCCACATCTGACTGTGGAGAAACAATATGAAAGTTCTGCGAGTCTTACACAATGTGAGGCTTGCCATGAGCTGGGACTAATCCAAATCCATCGCTTCACACTTGGATAGTCCTCAAAACTGTCCAGTCTTTCAGTCACTTCTGGGATTCTATAAAATGGCATCATGTGTTGTTTCAGCTATTCTTCCAAAATTATTTCTAAGTAGGCATCAGCTTCTCAGCCCTTGAGAGAGAATTATTGTACAAAACTATATGTAGTTCATTATTCCTAGCAAGTTTGCTTGCTAAAATCATCAATTCAAATGCTCCCAGGGTCAGACGGGGGGAAAAAATGACTTCATTCAAAATCTACTCACGAAGTCAAACTCTGTCCAGGGTGCAATAGGTAACAATTTTAACATTTAAGGGGCCTTTGGCATGTTTCAGAGTTATTATACGACTGAAATAAATATCAGTTCACAGCTCTACTGAGGCCATCTTTTTAAGTTGTCATTTTTTTAGGCAAAGAAAACAAGAACTGAATCGGGGTC
>NW_009593943.1:0-3953 GCF_000690535.1 Cariama cristata | reverse complement strand
GTAGGGAAAATTGCTTCCTCATTCAGAAAGATTAGAAACAGGTTTCAGTTGAAGTGCCAGGTTTCAGCAAATTTCTAAAAAATTCAGATAGATGCCACTTAATTACGAGTATAAATATATGCTAATAGGTACTCAAGCTTGAACATGTTGGATATTTGCTTTACGTTTAAATGGACGTTTGCTTGCACAGAGATGTACAGACTGATTAGTGTAGTGTACTTACTGTTTTGATTAATGCCCTACAAATATTCAAGACCTGTTCTACGTGGTCAGATAACTTCCACTAAATTGTGTGAAGAACCTCAAGATGTCATCTGTTAGGGGAGTTATTCTGACCCAGTGAGCCTATATAGAAGCTTTCCTAACCCTGAACAGATGTAACGCTTTTTCCATCTTCTTTCTCAAAAAGGGTACTAAGTTGTGCATCCCTTCTCATTCCTGCAGTATCTCTACCAGCAGTGGAGAATACCTATAATGAGTTATATATTTGCATCGTTTCAGTTTTCCTTTCTTTTTAAGGCTTATATGTGGAAAAAATCTTAAAGCAGAAGAAAAAACCCAGGGGGTGCAAAAATCCAAACGAAACGTTCTTGTGTAATTTGCCAAAGTTTGTGCAAATGTGAGGGGGAAGAAATGCATAATGCCAACTCTGTAATTCAGCACGTATTTGTAAAGCGCCTGTGATTATGATATTGTGTTGCCATAGTTAGTGATTCGACTAATTTTTAAAAAACTCATTAAAAATGCCATTTTGTGTGTAAGATAATTATTGTAAATATCATAAAAGAAAATCTGGTGGCTTAATTCATAAGACCAACTAGTCAAAAAAACATATCGAATAACCCTGTGATTATGCCATTCACCTAGACAGTCGGAGACTTTCCATCCTTTCGTCAACCTGTTGGGATCTGAACCCACCTCTCTGAGGAGGCCTTCCTGGTCATGTCATTGGGTCTCTTGGGGTGTCTGTTCCCACTCTTCCCAGGTAAAATTGTTCCACTTTTACAAGTCACTTACATACTTTTTGAGTTCTTTTAACCAAAGGGGTGAAAAATCTTCTTGTAGGTCAGTGCCTGGGTATTCAAATTCCCCCAGACACAGGATTTCACTGGGCCAGGTCTCTCCATCTTCTGAAAAGTGAGGATTTTTCACTTGTTTGTTTGGTGAATGATGACAAGATATGGTCCTCTCGATCTCCTGCTTTTCTTAAAATGACAAAGATGGAAATGAAATTATTTATTTAAGGTGAACAAATGTTTCACTGAAATCCACATGAAACTTCTTTTTATTCACTTGAATGAAAGAGAAAATTAAAGCTTTTTTTTTTCTTTGGTAACTACTTATTGAACTTTTGGTTCAGCTCTGGAACTGAAAAATCAATTACTCGCACAGCTCCATTATCCAGTTGCTTATGTTAGGGAATGATTAATAGTAACATAGCCGAATATGTAATGACCTAACGAGAAAAGATAAAGAAATGAGCAGAAAATGAGGCTAAATTATAGCAGAGTGACAGCAATGCTTTTCTGATGATAGCAATTATGTCATAGGTGAAAAAGTATCTCTTGGTGACAAGTATATATATCACAGGATGAAAGTTCCTTTACAGTTCTGTTTAAAATGTTTATTTTCAGAGGAACTGGAAAGAGACAGATGTATTCTGTTTCATCATTTAACTATCAGGCTTTTCCTAGATGACTTAACTTGTTTTAAAATGATGCATACCTTTCAGCATTTTTTCATTTTGCAAATTACTGGCTGGGATACAACCCTGGTTTCCGAAAACAGTAGGGGCAAAACTCGTCCATAGCAGTGAGAGGCAGGCGGGTGATGTGGAGAGAAGTTGTGGCCACTCGCAGTTGCTGTTGCACAGCTCAGGCTTTGTGAGCACGGTTAATCCTACGATGAAGAAGTGTGTCCTGGTTTGACTGGCTCGTGTCCTTACCTGACAGACCAAGCGCCGTCAGTCCAACTTGCTTTCGGTGCTTTGTGCCCATCATTAGTGTATTGAGCTCTCTACGCTCAGCTTCTTCAGGTCTTAGGACATAACTAATCCTTAAAAATGCCAACCTGATGCTGGATTTTATGAGCACAAAACTGGCATTGTTGCAATTCCTTTGAAGTCAGTAGAACTCTTCTTGATTAATGGGATTAATGAGAATCAGGGTAAGAACTCTGAAAATGTTAAAATAGTGTGTATGCGTGTGTATGCACCTGTAGAAGTACATACATGCACATATAAATGTATTACATAGAGCAGTTTCTGGAGTGGAGTTATAGCTCCTGGATAAGAGTTTGCTCTCCAGCAAAATAAGTTATCAACAAGTTATTTATTTCCTGTATGATTATACTTTTATATAACTTTTATGTGCATTTCTGTTTATGATAATAGTAGTTTATTATTATATTATTTTTACATAATTTCTACAGCCAAATAACACCTTTGTATTTTGCATTTTTTTTGGTCAGTATTGCCTATTGATTCTACCAAGGAGGCTGTAAACTTTTCCAAACTTATTTTGCCTCTTTTTGTGTGTGAGGCATTATTCGCACTTATGTCACTATAACATTTTTAAAAATAATAGTGATTTGTAAGCGAGGATGCTCAATGGAAGTCGACAGCTGACGACCAAATACCTGATTAGAAAATAACAGGGCCAGGATGCATAAGCCCTGCAGTTGTTCAGAGGGCAACACAGACATGGTAGAAAGAAATTTTAAGGCAAGCAGAGGCAAGAAGGGCAACTTCTAATTCAGACTTACTGTATGAAACTTGCCCGGTTTGTCTTTGCTGGCTGTCCATCTGGGTACATGAGTTTTCCCTGTCCTTTCCTTTTGCTGTCCAAACACCAAGCAGGCTGGTGGTCAGGACATCATTTTGGGAAGGGGTAGTGCAAGCTGAAATTACTTCATACTGAGGAGAGGAATAAAACCAGGTATGCCGCTCCCTGGGAAAGTAATGCAGCTCATAGGTGCTGGTGCAAGAGGCAGCCCCCTTGCAAGTCCTCCTTCAAATGGAAGCACCTATGGCTCCCATCCTTGTGCGATGGCTGTGGTCAGCCCGTGTCTCCCTGATCCTCAGAACAAGCCCCTCACCATTCTGTGTGTAAAGACATGTATTTCATGAGGCCCAAATAACTTCAGGTGGAGAATGATCAGCTCAGGCAAGATGATGGGACATCCAAGGATGTGCAACAGCAAGTTTGGGCGACTGAGATACAGATCTGCCCAAAAAATCAAGTGCCTATGAACATTCAGATTTGTATGAGTGTTGGTTTTTGTTTGTTTTTTTTTTTTTTTTATCTTTCCCTCTTTAAATACTTCATTAATTACATTCTGGAAATCTATGCGAGTCTTTTTTGGATCCTGCTCTATGCAACAAGTAGGAGGTTAAAATAGCAGGCTCAGATCTCAGGAGAGTCTGGCCCCTGGGTGAATGGGTGTACGTGGGGACAGTCTCTTCTGTAATTGCCTCTCAATAGACACAAATCTTCTAATGCAAGCATCAAACCTAAGAATTGCATGAGCTGTATTAATTAGCTATGTGGTAGTAGAAAAGCTTTGTGTAGGTGTAGGGGTTTTTGTTTAGTTTTTTTTTTTCAGGGTTGTGGTGGATTTTGGTGTAGGTCTTTTTTTTTGCAGGGGAGGGAGGTGTCCATTTATGTTGCACCTCCAGAAGAAGGGCAAAAAGCAGTAGCAAAGGTGGGGTTGTGAGATGGATGTGGTGGGCAGGTGTGTGCTCCTTTGTGTTCAGGACAAAAGCTGAGGATCCTGGCATGAAAATTAACAGAAATACCTTCAGAGCCTTTTGGACTGACAGTTGGGACATGGCTTATTAGGATGTGGTGTGCCAACCAGGATTACTCAGTGCTGACGCTGTTAAAATCTATCAGTCTCTCTTTAGTTCATAGAAGCAGCTGCTGGCTGCTTGTATTGGGTTTGCATGGCAAGGT
>NW_009593942.1:15275-20542 GCF_000690535.1 Cariama cristata | reverse complement strand
GTTGGAAGTGACCTTAAAGGTCATATAGTTCCAACCCCCTGCCACGGGCAGGGTCACCTTCCACTACACCAAGTTGCTCAAAGCCTCCTCCAACCTGGCCTAGCCACAACTTCTCTGGGCAACTTGTTCCAGTGCCTCACCGCCCTCACAGGAAGAATTTCTTCCTAATATCTAGCCTAAATCTTCCCTCTTTCAGTTTAAAGCCATTACCCCTTGTCCTATCACTACATGCCCTTACAAAAAAATCCCTCCCCAGCTTTCTTGTAGGCCCCTTTTAGATACTGGAAAATTGCTCTACGGTCTCCCTGGAACCTTCTCTTCCCCAAGCTCAACAACCTCAGCTCTCTCAGCCTGTCTTCATAGGACAGGTGCTGTCTGATCATCTTTGTGACCCTCCTCTGGACTTGGTCCAACTGGTCCATGTCCTTCTTCTGTTGGGAACCTCAGAGCTGGAGACAGTACTGCAGTGGGGGGGTCTCACCAGAGCAGCACAGATGGGCAAAATCCCCTCCCTTGACCTGCTGGTCACACTGCTTTTGATGCAACTCAGGATACAGTTGACTTTCTGGGCTGCAAGCACACATTGCCGGCTCATGTTGAGCTTCTCCTCAACCAGCACCCCCAAGTCCTTCTCCTCAGCGCTGCTCTCAACCCGTTCTCCACCAAGCCTGTATCTGTGCTTCGGATTGCCCTGACCCAGGTGCAGGACCTTGCACTTTATGAGATTTGCACGGGCCCACCTTTCAAGCCTGCCAAGGTCCTTCTGGATGGCATCCCTTCCCTCCAGTGTTTTGACCACAGCACACAGCTTGGTGTCATTGGCAGACTTGCTGATAGTACACTCAATCCCATTGTCCATGTCTCCAGCAAAGATGCTAAACAGCACCGGTCCCAAAACTGACCCCTGAGGAATGCCACTCTTCATTGGTCTCCACTTGAACACCGAGCCATTGACCATAAGACTTTGAGTGTGACCATCCCAGCAATTCCTTATCCGCCAAGTGGTCCATCCATCAAATCCATGTTTCTCCAATTTAGAGAGAAGGATGTCATGCAGGACAGTACTAACGGCTTGGCTCAAATCCAGGTAGACGACATCAGGTGCTCTTCCCTTATCCAGCAACACTGTAACTCCATTGTATGAGGCCACTAAATTTGTCAGGCATGATTTGCCCTCATATTTCGTTATAAGCAGACTTGGGTCACACTTCAGCTGCTCTTGTATTACCATGCAAACTAATTAAAATTTCAGTACTGCATCTTTTTTTTTTTTTCCCTGCTTCAATACTGATGAGAATTGCCTATGAAAAGTTGCAAAGTTGTAAGGAAAGGAAAGGAAAGGCCTTTTCTTGCTAGTGAATAAATGAACTCGAGTCAACTGCATCACTTTGTTTAGGTCTGTTACCGTAAATTTAATTTTTGGACATTCCTCAGCTATGCTTTTATATTTAATTCTGCATTTATGTTAACACTTTTAATAGAAAGTTCTAGATATATAGACATAAATATGGCACAGACATATATATATATATATATCCACACACGTACAACCATATCTGTAAGTGTATGTACAAACATGCATATGGGTGTTTTCTCTGCAAGTACTTAGTATGAATGTTATAGTTTCACACTTGGATTTACAGAAATCCATTTCAAAGGACATGAACCTGACCAGTCAAGAAAAAAAGTTCCTATCTTCATGTTTACTTCCCCCTCACTCATTTCAACATCTAAGTATGGAAGAGGAGGAGGTAATTATGAAATGTCAGCCATGTTCAAAAATCCCAACATACATACACTGTTTTTACTATAAACTTCAAGTATAATAAGAGTCAGTTATCTTTCAAAGGTCATATAGATTTATTTTCACCTGTCAACTTCTATGGCATTTGTGGTTGAGATGTTTGAATATTTTCCTTTTTAGTCAGTTACGGAATGAGAGTGACAGGTATCTGTGACCTTTTTGTATACATTCAATATTAGCATCTTTACTGCACAACATGATGAGGATTTCAATTGAATTTTATGTATCACGGTCTCTTATAATCCATTTTAAGCTCTACAAGCAGCAAATAAATTTTTATTAATAAGTTTATCTAAATCTACACATAAGCATAGTTTATTTGTGTGTGTGTGTATAAATATATATAAAAAGTGGTGTGCATGGTTACACATAGATACACACAGAGAGACCAGAAAGTTAAGAAAAAAATTCTAACAAAATGGTAGTGGAAACCTAGAATATGGTGCCTTTATTAATAAACTCATTTTAACCCATGCATGTTTATGTCCCACTGGAAAACACAGGGCTTGTATTAGAAAAGATATAGGATTATTTTCTGCATCAAAAATCATGTATTTAGTAATCATTGGAGAGGTTTCTAAGTACTGTATAATTGTATTATAGAGCCACTATAGCAAATGAAACTTAATATCTCCTTAAATGAGTTGATGAATGTTTTTTATCTATGAATTAGAAACATTTTGTATGATAATTTTTAGTGATGTTAATGGGTACAGAGATTAAAACTCTGAGTTCCAGGCATCCATGAATTCCAGTACAACCACTGTAAACCTCAGCTTAGAAGTGGTAAATCCTTTTTCTAGACAAAATACATGAAATTCAAGAAATTCCAAGTGTGTTTTGCTCTTCTTTACTTAACAAAAAACTATGTGTTTAACAGCTCAGAGAAAAAAATATTTTTGAATAATATGTGCTTCCTTCTATGTAACTCAAGTTTCCTCTTCCTCTCAATTGTCTCAACACTCCTTTGTCTAGACTAGATTTTTTGATAACACAGATAAACAGATAAAACATATGATTTCAAGTTTTTAATATACTTTGAAGCACACTTATTCTATGAAAAAGTCAGGATCTGAGGATTAAAGAAAGCATTGCCTCATGCAGGGCTGGGGAGGGCAAAGGAAACTACCCTCCCCTTCACTTGTAAGTGAAGATTTCTCATATCTTTTTAAGTTTCCTCCATGTCAGGCAGCTGTCAGAGCAATATTTCCAAATCCAAGACAAAAGTCTGGGAGAGGCACTGTGCCAAGTCGTGGCCCTGTGACTCCTGTGTGGGCAGGTAGGCAGCTCGCCCGAGGCCTCCTCAGCGCCCTGCAGCCCATACTGCTCTGTACCCCAGCATTTGCAAAGCTCTCCATTGAACTTTGAGTCCTCTGTCCATACAAGATCTTCACCCAGGAATGATTTGGGGCTGCCTCAGCGACTCCATGGGCAGAGGGTTCCTTCCCCTCTGTCAGGGAAATGTGGAAGCTCTCTCTGGTTTGTCAGGGGAGCTGTGCTGGTGACAGGCAAAATTCATCACAGTTATGTACCTATGTCTCTTAGCATACTATTTTCTCTCCGAACTGTATTTAGTCCCTTAAACAGAATTTATATTTTTATTTATTTAGTTATTTAGTCATACAGTAATCTCAAATAATTTTAGGAATTAATTAACAAAGAGGTAAATAAAATAACAAAGGAACCTATATACTGTGAGGCTCACCGCCTCTTAAGAAGTTCTATTTTTACCAAAATGAGAGCAGTAAACAAACCACAAATTCCAGTCAAGTTCTATTTATACTTTTGGTAGAGATCTGTGTATACGTTTTATTTTACTTTTCAGATAAGGCAAAAGTTATCTTCATTAACTTCATGAAACTTAATTTCTCAGTGAAAAAGCCCAGAGGAAAATGTGTATTGAATGGGAATCTGTCATTTTCCAGCTATATTATTTTGATGACTAACTAGTTGATGTTACAAAATAAGCTACTGCATTTACTTACATCTAAGGCACTGCATGCCTGTGAATATGCACATGTATGAACATTTTGCAAAGAGTCACCACTCTTTGCTCCAGAACTGGCCTGGCAGCATGTTGTTTGCCTTCCCCTATGCCTTGTTTTCACCACTTCCCCCAATAGCTGGTAAAAGTATGTGGCATTAGCACTCACCAAGGCCAGACTGGGCGCTGCGCGTGCACTGTGCTCATTTCTCCAGTTACATCCCTTGAAAGGCAAACTGCTTTGGAGGCAGAGGTCAATATTTCTCCTTGCTCTGGTTTTTGGTGGAAAGTCTAAGCCCATCATACCTATGTGCGTAACATTCAGAGATGTGTTTAATAAGAGTTGCTATCCATAAAATGTGTTTATTTATGTAAATGATATACAAATTCTTTAAATTTGTCTCTGCATGGAATCCCACTTTTGCTTTTTGGTGACTATGCTCAGGAATAATGTCCTAACTAATCTATTCTCATCTGCATCCGTCCCCTTGCTTTTTTGGTATTAACGTTCTCCCTAGAAAGAAATCTTCCAACTATTCCAATATTCAGTGAAAATGGGCCAGTCATTTCTTTCAGAGTGTATTGCAAATTGATCAGTCTTGGTGAAATAAAAATGTGGTTGTTGTAGATCCAAGGTATACACTGTTCAATGACTTACAGGTTACTAGCAATGACTTATAGGTTACTAGAGGGCTAGAAGTTTATCACTGATATATTCTGATTCTTCTTTTTCTTACGTCTTACAAGAGATGCACTCACTGAAAACTTTTGCCATTTTTGCCAAGCACCCTAAGAGCACAAAACTGGTCATACTGTCTGAGTTTATCAAATCCAATCTCGTTGTTAAGGCAAATACATCACAATCTTATGTAACAGTTTTCCCACACTGTTGCCTAGAATATTTGTACAGGTTTACTCTTCCTGTTGTTTCTTTTGACCCTCTCCATTTCTTGTCTTTTTCTTTTCTTCTTCCTCTCTTTCTTGGCCTCCAGTCAAGATGTTTTGATGGTCGTTTTGTCCTTCTTGATCAGCTTTCTGGAACCTTCAGCCTCTCTCTCCTCCTTATTTCTTAGAAGCCACTTGACTTATTTTTCCTCCTAGTATCTATCCCACTTGATGCTTTACTTCTGTCTGTAAGATGAGAGTCTTGCTCGCTTCCCTTTTTCACTTTTTCCCTGGCAAATGCCTACAAGGATTTGGGGATTTCATGCCCTCTAGTTCATAGAGTTGCAAAAGAAAGATTCTACATGAATTCCTGGTATCTCCATGAAAGCAATCCCAACAAAAACAAACAAGCAAAAATATGAACTCAGATTCTTTAGTTGCTCACAAGTAACATATTTCTCATGCATGAAGGGAGTGGTATCACATCAAACTTGGTTACTTAAAATATATGCACTGTACAGTTCTTTAATAGCAAGCTCCCTTTCCCTTTTACTGACGATTTTACAGGTTCTGTATTATTATTCATTATTTGCA
>NW_009593942.1:332-15244 GCF_000690535.1 Cariama cristata | reverse complement strand
ACTCTTTCATATTAATTGATCTGCTCAATTTTATTCTTCCATAATTGTACCTTGAAATAATATAAATATTGAACACTAATAAATACGGTCTAGCTGATGTTATTAAAAAAATTTCACATCTGTCTTTTATCTTTTTTTGTTTGGGAGTAGGCAGGGCATGAAGGTTTAGTTTGCAAGTCTTTCACACTTCTACTAAAGTAAACTAAAATGAGAGAGTCTTTCATAATCCTGCCAAAACATAAATTCTTTATTCTATTAAATACTAGAAGTTGCATCTGTATAAAAATGACAAAATAGATCACATCATTGAAATTGACAGAACAGCTATAATGCAAAGGAGATGTGTCTTAATTAGAGTTCCGTCCCTAGATAGACTGAGCTTGCCAATGTAATTTTAATTATTTCTGTCTATTAAATCTATGATCATCTATTACTATTGCCATATATCTCATCATAAAAGTACTCCCTTCAGAAAAACATTGCCATTTTTAAAAAGAAAATATTACCATCTCACCATGCATTTCCTTATTATCAGAACTGCCGCCAATAAGTTAAATCAAAAAACTGTCACCCTGCAGAACACTGCATCCAGCTGTACATCAGGAATGGTTAAGTTCAGGAATACGGAAATATCCATTTATGAACTGCTAGAAGTGACAGACCAGACTCTCTGTGCTCCAGAGAAGCCTCTAGTGTTGCCTTTACTTAAACCAACAAAGTGTCTGTCTATCTTTTTTTTCTGACTCATCTTTTCTCAATCATCATATGGAGGCTGATGCCACTTCATTCATTTATTTTTCTATTAATTTAGTACGCCCATTTTAAAATCCATTTGCTTGCTGTTTGAATATTTCTGCTTCAAACTATAAATATTCATGTGATATTGAAATTGATGCATATAACCAATGCCAATGAAAGTTATCACAGTAGACAATCGAACTAATTTCCAATTAATACAACTCATAGAGAACTGAGAGAATTTACTTGTGTTTGAGAAGTGTCTGGCTGGCTTTGGGTCCAGTAAGAAAACAATGCTCAAGTATAATTTCAGACTCACCTTTATGCAGTCATCTGGACACCTCTGTTTCAAATTTCAGTTGGTTTCTCAAAAAATGAGGAAGAATATGTTAAAAAAAAAATAAATTACAATTAAAAAAAGATCAGGAAGTCCTTGTTTGGTGTCTTATTCTGGTGACCTGTAACAGTTTCCATTATCAATCTGTGTAATTTTCAAACAGAAACTGCCTTTTATGCTTGATAAGAAAAACAGCAACTGTCTGAAAACGTAACTTCTCTTTCAACCTCTTTGCCGTTATGCCTACTAAAACCAGACAAAAGTCAGACTGCTGATACGCAGAAAGCACTTGTCAACAGACCAGTTGATATAGTCAGCTGATTCTTCATGCATCTCTCTGTGTACACAGTCTCTTACCTCAATGGTAATTTCTTTGGGATGCTAGTCAGCTTTCTGCCTCAGATTTGGAGACACTACAGTCTAACACTGTTGTTTCTAAGTAGTACAGAGAATAATGCTGTAATAATAATAATTTACAGTTAGCAGAGCCTCGGAGACCATAAGTCCTGTTATAAACGAATGTCCCAACCTAGATAGAGGGGAGTATAAATTACAGAAAAATAAACTGAGCAGTACTGTAAGCTGAGATCTATACAAGTAGAAGGAAATAATTACTACTACAAGTCAAATAAAATTATTGGGAAGAAATGCATAAAAACACCAAGGAAATTCAGTCATTACTGCTTATGAAGTACATGCCAGAAATGAGAAGTTGTGATCACAAAAACAAAGCAGAGAAGAGGCATTATCATGGAGTTCTCCACTCAGCGATAATATTTACTCAGCAAGGGAGATAACATAAGAACGAGAAACATAAAGGAATGTGGGGTAGAAAAACATTATTAAAATATACTATGTATATTACTGTGGGATCACCTAATACCAGTCTCACAAAAGCACCGCTTATTGTATAGCTCAGAGGATTTTTCAGAAAAGCACAGCTGAATGCCTTTAAAACACAGGAGATGATCATCATGTTTTTATCAAAATCTTGGCACCTTTACCTACCACATACTTCTGTATCATTCTGGCTTTCTGCATCCATGCTAGAGATTCCAGGGAAGAGAGGAAAACTATGTTGTATATTCCCATGTACATATGCATATACACCAGGCAATACACTTCTGTTAGAACTATTGCTTTGTGAGATGGAGTCCTCCAGGAGATCACTCGCAAGTCTCCATTCTGCTCCTTCAGCAGCAGCATGAAGGAGAGAGACATTTACCTTTTCAAGTCATATTCTTTGCTCAAACTTTTCTCCTCCCAGGAAAAAGACATAGGCCTGATCTCAGGTGTTCTGTGCACTGTGTTCAGTACACAGATAGACACAGAGGTCATGTTAGACTGGTTTAATCAAATGTCACAGAGATACTTTATAAAGTCCAACCCCAGTTGAAGAAGAGGAATTCATATAAATTTTTAAATGAAAGTCTTGTTAAATATTAAAATGTATCATGTGTCAGAATGTTTCTATCAAAGCAATTAATGCTTTAGATACTGTTAGACTTTCTTTGTTGCTGAATAATGAAATGAAAAACCTGTATTTGTTGCATTGATTATGTATGCCAAAAAAAATGAAAAGGTTTGACAGATGCTATTGAGGTTTCATTGAGTGTTATATTATAAGTCATTTAATGAACGACATAATTTTAAGCTTTTGTATGTAGAAGAAAAATAGTCAGTATACATTAAAATCAAAACTTCCATAATAAGCAATCAGCATTTGTCTTGAGGGACAACAGACTAAAAACCCAAGGAATGCTGCAAAGTAAATAAATAGAGATCAGTAAGATGTTTGTTAATATATTTTTGTAACAATATTTCCTTTGCACTTGCATACATCTCATTTTTATTTTGACCAATTAGATAACCTTGCAGCATGTCTTACTGTACAATCAGGAAATTTAGATCAATTTCCGACATCAAACAACACCAAGAGAATTAAAACCAAAAAAGGACATAGCACGATACAGAAAGATTTAGACTATTGAATGGATAATAAATAAAAGTTCTGGTATGCAACTTTCACAGGTTAAACAAATAGATTTTAGACTGTTATCATTGTCTATTAACAGTGGAAATAATAATGGACGTTCTCAATAAGCAGAGTTTATACAACCAACCTTGAGTATTTTCACCCCACGAAAGAGAGATGACATCATGCATGTTACACTTCACCTTCTAGTGCCCACAGTCTTCAATTCTTTTTCCAAATTAAAGACCATTTTATCATGGAATGCATTTCCTATAACTAAGATGCTGTGCAGCAGGGGAGGGTGGTATTATTTGTTTTCCAGACAAATCAGTAATTTTAGGCACTACACCACCCAGTGCAACAAGATTATTCTGCTTTCAATGGGGGCTGTCAATCTTCCTATCAAAATTGTTCCAATTTGTGTGGACAAAACATGTATTGAAATTCAAATATAAGGTAAGCACTCTAACCAACTTTTTTATTATTCTCAAACTAACTCTCAAAGTCAACCCATATCTTGAAACCCTAAAAGAAAAAAAAGAAAAAAAAAAAAAAAAAGGAACAGTTTCAACAATGGAATTGATTATTTTTTCCCAATACCAGTTATACAGATCTATCCTAAGAGCTAAAAGAGCCAAACTGCCCTCAGACGGAGGAGGAAATTGGATCCAGGTATCCTTCATCCTCTGTGAGTACCTTAACGCAATGATTGAAAAAGCAACACCTCTTCTGGAGTTTTGCAATTCCAGCTTTTATCCATATTTTCAAGTCAAAGTTATTTTTAAGGATCAGTTTCTGTCCAAATAGAGTACGGCAATCAAGACCATCAGGATCATAGGTTTGGAAATGTTACTGCTTTTTTGCAAATTCACCTAGTTAAATCAGAAACTGGAAATAGCTGGAAAGAGATTATACAACACAAAAAACCACATTCATTCTGATAAGACTTCATCATGATAATTCGTAAATGCCATAGTGAAACTGTGTCCTTCTGCAGCCAATAACATTGAGAAACTGAATTTATTTTTTTTTAAGAGGTATGAATGCTTTGAGGATGCCTGTAACAAAGCAGTCTAGGTATTAAAATAGCTGGTAAAAAGAGCACTGGTGTCTAGCACAGCAAAACGTCCTTCATATAATGCAGAGCTGGACAAGACATTCCCCTAGATTTGGTAGAATTCTATCCTCACTGTTTTGTTATGAGATTATATGTAACTTTGTATTGTGTCATATTATATTATTATACCCTTGTAATTACATCCAGTATATGTTACACATTCTCCACTGTAACAAGGGCACACCAGGAGCCGAAGCCACCAAGCTCTTACCGACCAGATGTTGGCATTTCTGGAATCCCACCAGTAGCCAGCATTGGGAAGGCTACCATTGCCTCCTGAAGACCAGCTGCAGATGGGCAATAACGCACAGCTTCCCTGGCCAAAGCTGTCCTGATGTATCTGTTGATTCCCAATGGATGGGGAGGACCACAACCCTCCAACCTGCTCCAAGTGACACCGACAGCAGCAGCCTTCACCAGGATCATATAAAGTGATAGGCTATTGCCCCTCCAATATCTTTTCTCCAGAAATAGTCCACATGTTTGTGCTGAGATGCGCTCCAGAGTTATGGCAGTAGTGTATCTACGATGTGCAAATTTGAGCAGCAGCACACTGGGATTCTGTTAGAACACAGGTCCACCAGTCCAAGGCAGGGGGCAGCCTACTGGCTGCTGCGATGGTGTGGCCTGTGGGACATCCTTGGGGCAGGGGAAGGGCATATTGGAAGTAGATGGTAAATGAGCTCAGGGATTTTGACCTTAAGATTGCTCCTGAGCACAATCCAGCAACAGGGTAGCTACTTGGCCAATAGCACACGTTAAAGCTGAAGATACATCCTTTGCATTCATTTTTACCTTAAAAAAAAAAAAGCACTTTACATCAAATGAGGCTTTTTTAATCTTTTCAAAAAACACAAGTATTACTTCAAATCTATAAATGCTAAAAATATTGCAAAACTGTAGCAATAAGGACCTACTATTTTTAAAGGAGGCTGAGAAGATCAGTTAATTTTTTAAGAATCTTACAAAGACTCTACTAAAACCTAAAGACTCTACTAATATAATCCACACACTTTTTGAATAGCCATCTTTTCCTAGCAGCATTTTGCACTTACTATATTACAGAATGGTTTAGCAGAAAAGATAGGTAGGTGTTAGGAACACTTGAAGTATCAAATAACAACTATCATCTTCTTATTTTCACTTGGTAATATTAATTTCAGGTCCACTAAATTCCATGCGGAAAGCAAAAAAAACTCACAGATTGCATAAATTTTTCATCCATGTTACTTTAGACACTCTTACTGTTATTACTCTGTAATGTGAAACCCCTCAGGACTAGATGTAATAAAAAAGACTATTTAGTCAACCACATCATATTACTAAATTGCATGAAAATTCAGCACACACAGTTTAATCTTTTCAGGTGTTTTAAAATTCAGACTCTTTTCAAGAAAAACTAGTGTGCAAGCTGTACTCTTGTACATGAAACTTCTTCACTGGGGTGGGGAGATGGGGAAAAGAGGGCAGAAAAAGCAACTGATATTCCAGACCTGACAAGTACATAAAAGCCCAGGAAGGAAGACATTCTACACTGAAATGCCAAGTAGTATTTGCAGTTAGAAGTTCTTCACTTCTAACTACTAAATCTGGATTTCTGTGGAGTCCTAAAGACAATTTAGATGCAGAAATTTACAGATGGAATCATAATAGTATCTCTGAAAGCAGGAACATCTGAGTTTCACTGAATGCTAATTTTGAAAATTTCTGCTCTGGATCCTTCTGTGCTTTTAAATCTGCATCTATTATGCAGAGAGAGAAAGCACTAGCAGAAGATAATGAAACACAAGGAAAAAAAATCCAGAACTTTAAACAGAGAAGGGCAATAGCAGTGCCATTAAACTTGGTGACTAAACCCTGTTCAGAGCAACACAGTCAGCACTTGCATTCATAAAGCTCCTTCTGCTGTTGTACAAAATTGTATCTTAAAGACACAGAGCTTGCTATTATTTACAAATATTATACAAATACCACAACTGACACTGCAGCTTATCTTATTCCAAATAGCATAAAACTAAAAGAACTTAGATATGATTTTGTGCTATTAGCAAATACTGAGTCTTGTGGTGCTCTCATCACACTTCGTGAGCATGTGTATTTTCATATATGGTTGAATCATTATTTGCAGTGTAAATTATTCTTTTCCATTATCAAGGATTTTGTTCTCCATTCTCCCAGATTGATTCTGGTCAGCACAATAATAAATTTTGTGATCTGGGAGAGCTAACATAGCAGCCTTTAGGTCCACAATAAGAACAACCTGCTTTCCCTGTCCTGCGCAGCAGCACTGCTCAAAAGGCAGGAGACCTACCAGCAGCCTGAGACATCCTTATATTGCTATTCTTTTGGATAATTATGAACTTGCTAACCCAGTTTTATGTGTGTGTATCTTTACATTGCTTTTGATCCCTTCTGTCTGTGTTTTCCACTTTCGTGTCTTCTTTTCTATATCAGTCATAGCTAATTACAGGACACGGGTTACAGAGGTTTGGAGATGGTATTAGACTGCGTCAAATGGAGAGCTGAGGAAATCTCTAACACACGAAAAGTCTCCTGGGACTGAGCAATGAACCTTTTCACTAGGGACGGTACATTACAAACCTTCAGACATACAGGAAGATTAATAGTTTAATTAGCATGGTACATTTTTAAAGCCTGCTCACGTACATTCAGAGATGGCTTTACACAGATATAAGACAGAGAAGAAAAATAAGGTAAAATTATTAAAACCAGGACCCTCGGGTATATCAGTTCACGTGAAAAGACCTCTACAGCATCTTTCTGAGCCCAGGACTCAGTGAAATTATTTCATTTGCAGCTCCCTACTCCACCTTAAGTTTAATGAAATAAATTTAATTAAACAGTTAGTTAACAACATGTTCCTCAAGATTTCCTTATTATATTCACAGTGTCTCAGAAGTGGTCCAGATTATTTAATGAATGCCAAATATGAAATGTACAGAAAAATGCTCCACTTAAAACACACCAGCCAGTGAGGAAAATGGCACAGAAAAAGGTAGCCTGAAACAGCATAACCTGCTACTTCTGGTTTGTAGTCATTAGATCTCCTAATAAGAGAAAATTAACAAAGCCATACATTCTGGGTTACTACCTTCTAAATATAAATATAGATTACTATTAGGGCATATTTTACAAAATTAATCCATGCACAGATCAGCAGTCGTACTTTATGACAAAGAAAAAAAACAAGTACTGTAAATACCATATTTATATGACCACAAGTAATTGGGATCAGAAAGCCATACACACAGAGAAATAACTGTCAGCCCCAAATTCACTGAATTTTCTACTTAGTAAATATTATAAAATTATTTTTAATATTAAAAAAGACACACTAAATTCTTTGTTAACATTCAAAACTATTTCACAAAATAACTTTAATACTGTTTATTTGTGATGTGGTTTAATGGTGGTTTGAAGGTATCTACTTAACATAATGTAGTCATAGCAACATTGAGAATGTTAACTCCAATTTTTGTGTGGGTGTTTTGAAAGTGGAAAGTTTGGTACTTAGCTTCTGACTTTTCCCAAACAGGTATAAATGGTTTTGCTTCTGATGAACAGTTGATTCCTAAAACTGGATTTTTCCTAGAAAGGCATAATCACACAGGTCTCATTAATATCTGTATGAGCTGTATTGTCAGAGAGGTGGCATAAAGCCTCAGAAAGCAATCATATGACAGATTATCCAGGTAAAACAGTAGTTCCATCTTCATACATATTTACATTAAAGAATTAGTTGTATCTCATAGTAGTTTCACCTACAACAATGCAGAAAATATATATTTAAATCACATCTATATATACACTGTGTTGTAACTACAATATTTCAGCTGATTGTGTTATTTGTGCTTGTCAGATGTGGTCAGCAGTTGCCTTAAAATTTAAAAATGGTTGAAATGATGATATATCTCTAGGATCTGATTCTGATCTCATGTACAAAAGATAATAAATATCAGTACTAAAACCACATGAGCATTGTGCCCAGGAGTTCACCCAGAACAAATTAATTGAGATCAGAACTCCATCCAGGTCTGGGGATTGTAGCCAGTTGTTCTTAACTCTGGGATCAGGAAAACACTGAATAAACTGGTTTCATATTCTGCTTTATCCTTCCTTTTATATACATAAAACCACAAATCCCAACTGACTTAAGATTTTCCAGGTCTACTTCATCCAGGATATTCATTGGCATTTCCCAGTTGTCAGAGATAATTGCAGGTATAAATATATAATCACAGTTCTTTGGGGTTTGATTTTTTTAAATCTCCATCTCATCACCTGTGTCATCCGGAGCTGAGCATTTCCCAAGTGAGAACTCGAAGTATTTGCAGATCATGTTGTTTACAGAGACAAAAAAACTGTCCACTACTATATCACATACTAGCACCAGTAACCAAATAAGCATAGTTGTTAAAATTGTAAACATAATATTGACAGCTGGCTGACAGCAGCTACTGATAATTTAGCACATACTGTTGCTATTAGATGCCCAAACACAAGGAAACAGGTTCCACTAAACATGATAACACATAAATGTAAAAACCAGTAAAAATTAACAAGCACTGTGAAATACATAGTAAATCCTTGCAGGTCACAACTTGCAAATGAATTACTGTAAGAAGAACAGAGAAAACATAAATAAGCCAAAGGGATTGCTAATGCATGTGTACAGGCTGCTCTCTGCAGCAAGTGAAAAGGGGACACTGAATGCCGGCTGCGGGCGCTGCTCAGAGCACATGATGTCTGCATTAACGAGACAACAGTGCAAGGCTACCGCAAGTGCTCGCTGAGCAGCATCAGTCATATCGTACAGACCTGAATTTCTTTGCTAAAGAGGAAGTAGATATTGTGAAATATCAGCTCACCAAGGTACAAATAGTGTGTGCTCCCAGCCACCTTAACCACCAACACTACACAACACACAGCTTTTTGGGCATGTGTTTGGCATCATGTTAATTCCTTCTCATTGAGTTCCCAGTCACAGTGCTGAAATGAATGTTCCTTCCTATAGGCACAATGTAGTAGCATAATCCTACCAGTGTGGTAACTGCACTTTGCATCACATATGGATATCATAGGTACGGGTAAACTGTTCCTAAAATACATTTCTGACTACAAGCCTGCTCAGAAAGTTGGCAGTGCAGAAGGCGGCATTGCTAGGGATCAAGGTGCTTTTGTAGCAATTTCTGAAGTACAACATACTTAAATATGTCTTGAAGAATGATAACGGATTCTTGGTGTGATATATTTACTAAGATTGTATAATGGCCAATGAACATGAGCAATACTTCCTTCAGTTTGTTTACAGGCTTATACTAGCAGCAGGCAGAGGTTGTAACAGTGTGGTAATAGTTATACAACATGCCAAACAGCAAAAAAAACCCCTGAGGACAAGATGACACATACTTGACTGGAGTGGCTGGCCTTCACTATTAACATCTGTTTCTTAGTGCCTATATCCGCATTTGCAAAGTCTGTTTCATTTTATGCATGAAAGCTGCTCCCAAGAGCTCGTAATCTATTATCTTTCTCATCAGCTCAACTTGATTTTTCAGGGTCTGCTGTTGTTATACATTTACTGTGCACAATTAATATGGTACCCTTGTCCTGCTACATAAATTTGAAGACTTTCTTTCCCTGCCCCATGACTTCTACATTTCAGGACATGCAAACAGTATTTCTGGGGGTGCTAACCAGCAACAGTGTTATAAATACTAGTAGCAGTGTTATAAATACTAGTTTAATCTCTTGCTTTAACTCAAGCGCTAAAGAGTTAGCTCTGATGAGATACCTCCTTTTCCCTCACTTTGTCAGCTTTGTAGCTGACTCCTTCCCCAAGTGCAGACCTGATCCTTCATGCTATAGCTGCATGATCACAACAAAACAGAACAATAAATCTCTAAACCCTTTACTTGTAGAGGAAGAATGAGGGAAGAAATTGCTTTGAATTATGTTACTGACTTGAGTTCAACTGCTGAGAATGAACTAGGAAGGTGTTAATTTTACAGAGAGTAATGGAAATTAAAGCAGTCCATTCGAGAAGTCTGCTAAAACCAAGAAGAAAATAATATATATTGCCTGGTAATCTGGTTTGAAGGCTTGTACATAGGTGTACATAGGCACACCAGTTGAAGAGGAAAGAAATCACATAAAAATTCAGTCACTGAAAGTGAAGTCTGAGTAGTAGACAAGGCCAAAAATGGTTACCCAGAGAGGTATTAATGGCCCAGCCTCCCTCAATCACTGTTTGATAATTTTTTTACACACAGCTTTTAGTAGCACTTTGCAATTTTGTACATCCCTTCTTATTTTAACTCAGTGTTTAATGCCTAGATGTGTTAGAAAAAAAATGATTAATACTTTTGAAAATACTGGGGCAACCTGCCACTTTACCTCCATAGCAATACTGATGACATCCATGGAAATTCCCCCAGGTATGCACATAATGGGCAGAACTGGAACTAGTGTAAACTGGTGAAACTCTACTGAAGCAGTTGAAGCTAAACTGACTCAAGATCAGCCATAAAGCTGGTCGTCCAGCACTCCTGTGACACTTGCAACTGGGCCTGGCAAAACAGGTGTACTGCATTACCTACACAGGGTATAATTCTGTCTCCTGATAGTACTGGACAGAAAACGTAGGGTTTACAAAAGGATTTTCAACCCATTCTCAGGTTCTGAAAGTCAGAAATCCCTAATTTCTGGCATATACACAGTGACAAAAGCTGGCTAACAGTGGGTTATATTTTCTCTTCCTCTGCCCAGTACATTGTGAATTCCACCATTACAGAAAATTATGTTAATCCTCTGCTATTTAAATTTTTAAACATAAAAAGTCCTGGTGGTAGTAGAGATACACAGATGTATCATTTATTCCAGTGATGTGTTCAAGATACCAGACTTCAGTGTGTCTGATTTGCAGTCAGTGATCTAGTTGTTCTTCTCCCTCTACCAGTTCTGAGGACATACCCAGACTGCAGGGAATAACTTACTTGATATACCTTATTCTAGCAAGGATTTTACCTTTTACAGTAACTAGACTCTGCAAACATACAAAGTTGTGGGTTTTTTTAAAAACAACAGCAATGTTGATTGTGACTAAAATTGAAAGGATGCATGTACACATGCGCATAGCTCTTACTTCAGGCAGTACGGAGCTAGGCTTATTCATTTCCCATGAAAAATAAAACCATAAATAATGTAATACCAAAGATTTGATCGGAATAGCTTTAAATAATGCACAGTGATAGGAATATGTATCTCACTGCATATATTACCATGACAAGGTAAACAGTGTGTCACCTTGGCTAAAGTCAGTGATTGGCTGTTTCATTTCAACCTTGGGGCAGAGAATATTTTCCAGCTTATTTTTAAAGCTACTGCTTCTGAAAGACAAAAAAATTGACATTTCTTCAACACTGACATATAATATTCAACCAATAATTATCAACTTTATAGAGGAGCAATGTCTAAGTTTCCAGGTCATCAGAGGCAACCATGCTTTCTGATTTACTATATTGCCAAGGACAACAAATTGTAGGACACCTATTGATAAAGCATTCCTTAAAAATAAAGGTAAGAATAATAATTGTATTTAGAATCTAGAATTTAGTGTTATGTTTAGTATCTAGGATTCTTTGCATTTAGAGGTCACATTTTCTTTGAATCTTTGTGAATAAGTACATACATGTACATATGTGTGTATATATATATATACACACACAGACATAACAGCTGATTTTAAGGAAAACTCATCATTTTTCCAGCACAGACATTCTTCAGTGCAATACTTGGCTATAAATTCTTTCTTATCTCAAAGCTCTCAGAGGCTGCTAATAATTTCTGTCCCAAAAGAAATCTGGTAAAGGAACTTCAAGCTTTGCGTTTCATATCTTTCGTACTGCCAGAACAATTATTGCAGCTTTATGCTAATCAGCAATGTTCCAGGTGAAAAAGCTGTCGTTTCACTGAAGACTTCTGGTGACTTAACAAAATGTAAGGCAGTCATTTCATCAGAGCCATTTCATCTCTACAATTCCATCCACTCAAGCTGTCAATTAAAACATTGTTTTACTGCATAACTGACATGAAATTCATAGCAAAAGAGCTGTCTGGCTTCAGAGTTATTGTATAAAAAATATTAATAGGTGACATCTTAACAAAAGAAACATTCTTTTATCTAGTATCTGTATATTATCAACTTCAATATCAAATCACATAACACTGCCACAAAAGTGCTGAGAAGTTCTTGGTCACAACAATAAAAACTCAAGAGCTGCTGGCTACTTAATTTAGTCATCATTCTAGTACTCAAAAAACATAATCGTGCTTAAACAGAGATTGAAAGCATACATTCACTATCTGACTTCCTCACAAGAAACAACCGCTCTGGGAAGTTACTAGACTAATCCTGCCCTAAATTACACAGCCTTTTGTGCGACTTCTTTCTGGATCAGGAATGTCTTGGTAAGTTGAGCAATGACTTTGCCCTTGGTTTAACACTTTGGTTGAATGTGTGGTGAGCTGCTTGCAGTTTTGTTAGGTTAAAAATCCTCCCTGGCCACCTTGTTGTAAATGCCAATAATTTTGTCCTATCAGATTTGTCTTCTCTACACAGTTTCAGAAAGGCATTGACCAGGAATAACGATTTTTCTCAGGTATATCTTATTTTTACCAATTTTCTTTTGTACAGATACACAGCAAGTATTAGTTCCCTACCTCAAAAAAAAAATCGGATATGAATTGAGTACTTATACAGTAAACTACACAATAAAGCCTACATTTTAAACATCAGTTAAAATTCATTTATCTCCCACAGGACTTTAAAAAAATTTGACATTAAACTCTGTACAATTTTCAGCTAACAGCAAAAATGTGGGGTTTTGTCTCTTAAAAATTGTAAATTAATCTTAATCTAAAATTATGGTATTAATATAGGGAGGTTTTTCATTTTCTTGTCAATTATTGCAATTAAATATTAACATTTTCTAAGTAGACCTAACCCTACATCACAGAAACAAACTGTAAAAGCTCATGTCATAGAATGTCTTTATATGGTAGTGGATTGGCAAAAGGAATAATTTACAGTCTCTATATTACTGGTATGTCCAACTCTCTTGAAGCATATATCCCAATGAGCTGCAAAGGAAACAAGCTTATACAAGAGTGTGTTCCATTTTTAATCTGTCCATCTTAACATTTTGAAAAATGTATTGTATTTGCAAAGACAATCAATATAGTAGTTTCCTATATAAGCTGCCTTTCTCACAAAATAAAAAGAAACTAAGAAATTTTATATACTTTTTCAAAAATACACTTAAGAGTCTGAAAAATAACATATATTCCTACATATCCGAAAAGAATTATTTACATGAATTACATGAATTATTTATGTCAATAACGTGAACAGTAAGAACCCACTACTGAAACTTTTCTCTAGGTGTCTGCAGTCTCTCAGCCTTATCCATTTCAGATTTAATTAAAAAGAGTTCAACATTCTACTTCCTTCCAGCAAGCTATTGCCTTACTATCCACTCTCTTCAGTCTGCAGGGTGTGCAACAGCATTTGCCTGTTTAGTGATTAATACAACAGGGTGCTTCTCTAATTTATCTTACTGGATTACACAGCACCCTAAAAAGTCTTTCTGCTAGTCTGCCTTAAAAAATAAATAAATAAATAAATAAATAAATTAGTAGTTTGCATGCTTGTATTTTGAATTAAAACCACTTGCGACTCCATTAGTTTGTGTCAGTCACAGAATGAGCCACTAACAAAACCATTGCTATATTACTAAAAACAATGATTATCTCTTAGTTTTAAGAACCCCAATAAGATGTTAACAGCACTGTAGTCATGGAAATACACTGTTGTTCTTATTTAAAGACATCAATGTGACTTAGTTTTAAACAAGAGAATGAATGTCTATTTCAAGGAATTTATATAACTTCTCAAGAACAATAAATAACTCAGGTCCAGCAGAACGTGTCAACAAGGCAGTCAGCTAAGGATGAGTCAAATAGCTGCTACTCATATTTGTATCATGTGACATTCCTGACAACATACCAGCTGCCAAAAATGTGTTGTAATTTGTACTGTGTTTCCACATATAGACAACTATGATGCATTCAGAAACTATGCTGAAGACAATGTCAAATGTAATAAATGTCTAGAAGTTTTGCTTGACTAGTAAATTAAGTAAAAGTATATCAGCTTTTTTTATTCTCAAATAGTAAAATGCATACTCATAGTTAGGAAAAGCTTTCTCTACTGTGAATCAAGAAACAGAGCATCTAAGAATAAAATTAAACCTAATGCCCCACTGAAGTCAATAAAAGTCTGTTTAATCACTCATTGATTTTGATACTGTTATTTATGTGGAACCAATACCAAGCATAGAGAAATATACTTAAGATAATAGGATTTTAAAATAAAGAGTGTCTTCTTCTGAATCATGACATTCAGACAGAAATTAAAAATAAATTTTTTCTAAGTATTTAATCGAAGCTGAACTATATTTTATTTTTAACTATATACTATGAAATTTACTATCCTTTTTACTTGGTTACTTATGCAAGGGTTACAGTGTGTAGAAAGATGTAGTTTCGTGGTTGTCACTCAAAAGCAAGTGCTGTGTAATTCACATCTCAGCATGTATTCTGGATGACGGTACCTGAAGGAGCCCTTTGTAGCTTCAACAGCATCTCCTGACCTCTCCCTCCTC
>NW_009593942.1:0-230 GCF_000690535.1 Cariama cristata | reverse complement strand
GGTTGGTGCAGCAGCTCCAGGACCTTCCTAAATGCAAGTACTGAGACTCTGGACAGCCCACAGTGCAGACTGAAGAGGTAAACAATCTCCTTCATCTTGGGAGGGGCAGTGAAACAAAGAATTCCACTGTACATTATTTTTCTAGTGCCCAGGCTAACTTTCATTGGAACAGAGCAAAAAAAATCCCTACGAAACTATTAGAATAGTAGAAAATGGGGGGGCGGGGGGGG
>NW_009593941.1:20622-29930 GCF_000690535.1 Cariama cristata | reverse complement strand
GTTTCTTCTCGGCTGCTCGGTATTTCGGCACATCAGACGTGGTTTCAGGGGTGACCCCAGCTAAAACCATGCTTCGCCCAATGACTGAAACTTTACCTGAGCGCCCTGCTAGCGCTTCTGGTTCCAGCTGTGGCCTCAGAGTCGGCGTCTTTCCTCCCCAGCCCCCAGAAATGTCCACTCAGGAGCTGAACAGCATGTCAGTAAAGTGTGTGCCTTAACGTCTCTGAAGGCCGTTAATCTCAAAACCTCCTGGTTTTGATGTTTATCTGGCATTAAGAATTAATGAATTGAGCATTAGGAATATTGGCAGTGGAAGCATCTGTTTGAGTCCTCTTTCTGCTCAGTTTCACTTTCATATAATTTAGGCTGTGGTTACAAGTCATGCTGCAGGGATTTTACTTTTTTTTTCTTTCCCCCTCCTGTGGTGGGTTAATAACGTTCTATGTTTTTTATGAACACAGTTTTTTTCCAGAGTCAAAGTAATGAGATATAAAGTTCACATATGCTGAAAATAAGCAAAAGTTAAAAAGAGCTTGAAGAACTGATTTGTTCTGATAAATGAAGCGTTTATGCTGTAGAAAGCAAGCTGAAAAATCCCTCTTTTAAATGTGCATCCACAAAGCATACCTTTGGGGAAAAAATTATCTGATACCGTTTTAAACAATTGAATAGTCTTTATTCTTTTTACTCAGCCTAAAATTCTTCAGGTTTTTTGAACTATTGGTGGAGTAGGTGGTCCTGACTTCCTAGAGGAAGATAAGTAGGGAGCAACTTTTGTTGAAAAAGTAAGTCTCTTAAAGCAGTCTGTGTAGTTTTTGTGCCTCGGAAAAGGAAAGGGGAGCATTTTCTGTTACTTCTTTATAAAGAATCTGATGATCCAGTGGTTTAATCTTCCTGAATTTTGAAACCTTGTCAATACATGTAAAACTTTAATGTATTAAAATCGTGTATTTTTTTTTTCAAAATGTAGTGAAACATATATTGACATTTAAAATGTATTACGGAGAAATTAGTGAACTTCTATCTTGAATTTTGTCAAAAAACCACACAAAACAATTTGTTACTGAATTACATGGGATAATTAAATTTGAGTGTGGATACTGGCACTTCAGCCTTGTACATGTGTTTGTTCAGTGGTAACCCAATATCTGTACTTTTATGTTGTGCACTATGTAAGGAGGTGAAATCTGAACAACAAATTCAAGAATTTTGATCACTTCCTAGTAATTCTGGCGAGGCTTGCAATATCATGAGCCTTTTTTGTGTGGTTTTTTTAGAGACGCTATCTGAAGTTGCTGTGTATCGAAATCTTAAGTTTCCAGTGTTCTGCACGTATCTAGGTGTTACATACATTCCAGCACTAAATGATGGGAAGAATAACCAAGAGAAATTCTTAAATGCACCCTTAAAATGTGAATGTCCATGTTCCTAAAGATAAAAACTAAAAACCAATTAAGGAGGATGGAAGAAGAGTCAGTCTTTGAGGCTCCAAACTAAATTAACGATCCATGGTATTATGATCCATACTACTGAAACATCATTGCCACTTGGTTTATTCAGGACTACACTTAAATAAAAATGCTCATTAATTTGGTGGGAAATGAAGTAAATACTGCTGTTCTCTGACTTGCACGCACCTCTGCTGAGAGTTTTGGTGAAGGCAAAGATATTTTATCATCTAATACTTGACCATGTTCTGGGTAGCTCAGCAAATCTGGGGGAAAAGCCGTTGTAAGCAAAGCTGTAAAAAAATTATTTCCGCTCAATTTATTTATTCATTTCTGAGTGTATTTTTGTAGCCTCTATGCTGCTTGCATTCTTCCTCAGTGCTCTGAGTCAAAAAGTCTTGAAAACAAAAGCAAATACCTCGCAGCATTTCTGAACTAATTTAGTTTGCACGTGTTTAAGTACCGTATTGTGTAGTCGTAACTTAAACAAGAGAGTTTTTATTTTGAGCGCTAAAACAGTCAAACAGTCTCTTGATTCTTCTCTGCAACTAGAATAGATCTCAACAACCTCATGCAAGATTTCAGCTGGGAAAGAATGCAATTTTATCCCAGCTCTGGAAGCGCCTGGAGGCAGACTTACATTCACTGATTTTTAGTCGCTTAGCAGATCAGAATATAAAAGTGTTCTGTTTTGGTTTTAAAAAAAAAAAAGTAAAATTGGTTCTCTGTTACAGCGATTAACTCTCTGATTTGATCTGCCTTTGGATCATTATATCTATGACCTATTTATTTTTTAAAAAGAATTATGGTATGTTCTGTGGGTTTTGTCAAAGTTCGGGTGCCTGTGAAGCTATTCATCTCCAAAACTGATGTGAATGAATAGTGATTGTCTCCTCGCTTTGCCAAGTGCATGAACATACGGTCATTGTTACCAGAGCTTCCAGTCTGAGATCCTACATCATTCTGCAATGACTTGTTTTTTGGCAGACCCCTTCTGTTGAACCAAGTCCTAATGGCTTCACAGAGCTTTTCGTAGGTGCTGGAACCTGCGTGCATCCATCTTATTGTAGAGTTGGAGCTCTGAAGGTAGTGACAAAGAGTGGATTTACAGGTAGTAGGAAGGAGTGCATGGAAGCCATAGAGGTAATTGTGTGTTTATGGGGTGGTCAGTATGTGTGATGGCAGTTATTCTATATGTTCCTGGCTGTTTCTGTTTCCACTTTCTAAAAACAGACTTTTTTTTTTTCTCCTTCATTCTTTCTGTACTGTTCCTTGGACCCTTTTTTCACTTCTGTTTCTGTGACGGAATAAATGCACTTCTTTCCATGCACTTCTTACAAAAAGAAGGATGCTTGAATTTATTAAATTATGTAATGAGCAGAAATAGGAAATCAGCATCTTTTACAGTGCTCTTTTCTATGTTCAAATGTTAAAACCTGTAAGTTCTTTTAAGATTCTTGATTACCAGTCATTTTAATTTCCCTTTTTTAAATAAATATTTTTCCTATGTAATACTTCTCTGTTCTGAAGCAATCCTCTGTTACAATAACTTCAGCTCTCAGATTATAATGTGCTCCTCTGATGAAGCAAGTCACTGAGATGAAGCTGAACATAATCCTAAGAAATGAAACTCTTCCAGTTGTTCTGCAAGGCCTGAAACAAATTGTCTAATCTGCGCACAAAAAAAGTGCGTCCATCCAGTGTGCCAGGTGCTGCTTAAATTTTTGAGGTCATGACCTTTGAAGATCAGTTAACAAGATGAGTTGTTGTCTTGCATGTGAAACAGCAGTATTGAATAACCACTCTGAATACTGGTACCTGAAATGGGTGATAATCTGCATTTTTTTTCTAAGGCTGCTGGACAATTCCTCCTTTGCCTTTGGAAAGACAGTGGCCTTTCTGTATTGTCCAAGTCAAAGTAATCCGGTAGATTCAAATCCAGTACACTCATTCAGCGGCTAGATAACATCTGCTTCTAATTTCCTTGCAAGTTCTTGTTTTTACTGCCATTAAATCTCAGAGCAACATGGGGAGCTGTCTGTCTAAATTTGTCATTTGGACTTCCAAATCTCTTCTGTCGATAACCTTTTTCTTTTTCCCATGGTGTGTTGGAGACAGTTTTGCCAAGAAGCATGTGAATTCTTCCGTAGCAGAACAGATTTCTGCGAAGGGGATTGCTGCACGGAGTGTAAAGCGTAAGGGAGGAGAAGAAAAATCTGTAGGTGTTTATCCGAAAAGCAAGGATTGTGGATGCAAAACTTCTTTGAGACTTTTTTCCCAAGGTGTATGCTCTTCAAAAGTCTTGTGTTGTTACAGGCTGAGGATGTGTTTTTCAGCTTGCAGATTATTTTATGTTTTTACCATAATTGAGTTTGATTAAATTCAATGTGTTCTGAGTAATTTTGGTTTTGAAGTGAAAGTGAAACTGACTAGAAAGTGAGAGCAGTTATTTTTCATTTTTTGAGACTTTTCTATAAATAGTGGAAGGGAAGTGGGTAAAAGATGAGTTGTTCTAAGAACAAGATTAATAATAAAGCTATAATATATATGCACAAGTTAAACTTGAGAGTGACAGAAGGAATAGGGAACTAGGGAATTATTTTCAGCCCAGTGGTGTTCCATAAGAGGTGGTAGTCTGAGGTTATTGTGTTCAGCATGGTCAACATGTCCCAAGAATTGGCTGAATTAAACTGTTTTCAGGAACAAAATTATTATTTTGTGGAGCCAGAGTTCTATAAGTTTTATTGAAAAGAGTTTATAATCAGTTTTATACGAAAAGAAAAACCTTCTATACTGTTTGAAAATCAGCCTCATTTTTGGCCTTTATTTGGTAGCAGTGTATTCCTGTAGGATTCAAATTTCTTATTTTTGTTGTCTGCCTTTACAGAAAACTCTTTTGCAATTGCCCGCATTTGTCTGGAAATCTAGTAACATTTTGACTTTCAACTTATTTCAAGATTGCTTTATATTACATATTTTCAAATCTTAATACGGCCAAATTTCTGTCCACAGATCTTAAAAAAGTATATCTGAAAGCCTATCTGTTCCCAGTATAGCTGAAATTACATGAAGAACAATTAGCATACCACTTTCAACTCCACTAAATCATGTCTGGATCTTTAGACAGCTTTGTTCAGTCATACTCATCTTGTTGCTGTGACTCAGTTGATGGCACACTTGCTTAAAAGCTGGCATTGGTCCGTGGGAGCCTGTCTCTATCAGATACTGACGTGAAGTTTTTCAGAAGCGATCAACGCAAGAAATTCTGTCTTAGAATCGCATATTAAACCTGACCATGTGGAAGTTAAACATTCTTTGGTATGATATTTTTTTTTTAGAGCTCTTCCCCCACCTTGTTTTGGTGTTGTCTTCATCTGATCTTCAAGAATGAGAGGGGTTGGGAGTAGAGTACGACAGCAATTGCAAGATGACATGATAAATAGTGATTTTTGAGGATAACTCAAACTTTTTTTCTAAGTACTCCACTCAAATACCTAATAAGGCATAGGGCAGTTTACTGACTAGCGCATCAGCTGCCAACATTATATTCTGTTTTCATCATACAATTGTCTTGCTGTCCCACTTCATGTTTTTTCATTAACATTGTCCCTCTTTGTTTCTTCATCTTGTTTTTTCCCACATCTTCCCTGTTTTTATTTTCCTCTTTGCTTCTTCTATGCGTGTTTGCAGCAGCAGCACGGTATGGTTATGTAAAACCTCCCAGTGTACGTGGGGTCGAAGCATGGCATCTAATCGGGTTCTTTGCAGCCCAGGGCCGTGCCAGGCTGCGATGTGATGGGTTTTGTTCTCTGCTAATCTCTCCAGAGCAGTGGACAATGAACTGCCAATTGAAAATTGTGACAAGAGGATTAGTGAGCATCTGTTCAAAGAGAAAGGGTATTTTTGAAGAGTGGAGAACTTTCCTGATTTAGTGAAAACTTGAATAGTACAGGTCCTTGCATTAACAGCAGGATGCACCGTGCCTTTCCTGACCGCATGGTTGTCTGCTGAATCGCTTTCGGGGTCAGGTTTGTGAAGCCCTCTGGAATACCTGATTTTATGAAGAACCTAGTAAGTTCAGTTTCAAACCATTCTGTAAGTGTGTGAACAAAATCAAAGGAAATTCGTATGTAAAAATGGAAGGAGTAAGGATTAACTTGTAAAATTGTCATAAAGTAATTTGAAGATTACTGAATGTAGGATAAAGCATGGTACCCAGGTGAATATTAGTGTTTCTCTCATGTTTGAACTCAAAAGAGTCTTCATTTTTAAAATAGGGTTCTTAAATGCCTTCTATTCGGGTGTTGTTTATTGTGGTCAGCTTGTCCTGGCTATCTCACTTAGAATTTGCCTTGTCTGCTCTCCCTGTATTCTTGTTTTACTGTTTTCCTCTGAAGCTTTCTGCAGTGCTTTTCTATCTTCTACCTCAGATACTTTTAAACTTATTTCCATCCCCATGTTTGTCAATGTCTTATTCTTAGCAAAATGTTACACGATCAGGCTTACTTTGACTCCAACCTATGTGGATCTTAAAAGCCTAGCTGAGATAGGACTTTAGATGTGCTGATAACAGAATATGTAGCAAACTGTATAAGGCAGTTACTTTTCAAAGATGGGAGTTGTGTGGGCTTTGTGTGCTTTATGTATCTCTCATAGAATCCATTATTTTTCTGTATAAACGTGTAATTTTGTAACATGCTGCTACCGAGAAAGAAACCCAAGTGCTTTTCAACTTAGTTGAAAAAACTTTATGCACTATTGAAGCAGGGCTGTGGATTGAGGCAGTTGGGATAGCGACATGCTCATAACCTTGACCTTTTTTCTTCTGTTTCCAGTACGAGATAAACTGCCTTCTGCAGAACTGCTCTCTTCAAGGAAAAAGTCTTGCTTTTATTTTGTCCTTTCCATTCCTCCCCAAACATACCTTTTCTCTTAGAAAGCTGATTTCATTTGGAGCTATGCAATTTGTGCCTGTTTCTTTTTCAAGTGATTGTGTTTTATGTGCATCTGAGTGGCAGTACTAGAGAAGCAAAACTGCTCTGTGGAGATTTGAAAGGGCTCTACTGCATCAGGGGCCCAAGAACAACGTATTCCTGGTGGAATGTTTTCATGTGTGTTGAATTGCCTTAAATTTGGTGTATCTATCCCAAGGCTGAAAGAGTATGGGGAAGTATTACAGTCTCTCTCTGCTCCGCACTTAAAAAAAAAAAGGAACATTTATGAGATACATCAATTGGACCATAAAATATACTGTGGATATTGATACACCGTTTAGTTAAAACTTGAAGCGAACTAAATATTTAAATACTAGGTTAGTATTTTGGTGGGACATGGGGCCGATACCCCTCTCTCAGGAGTATCGTTTTAGGATTTTTAATTACCACATGTGGTCATGGTATCAAAGTGTCAGGCCTGAACCAAGGAAGCAGTATGCTGGTAAGAGACAGGGACGCCGCTGTCCTGCTAGGCTGGCTGGGGACATAGTGCCATCTCCTGACTCACCCAGGGGCTCTTTCAGCAGGAGCAGGGTTTTCCTTAGGTCTCCCATCGCAGTACTAAGCCTGACCTTGTTTAGCTTGAGGTCTGAGAGTACAGGCTAATGTCACAGCTGCAGTGTTACAGAGTAAAAGAATCGCTTCCTAAGTGCTGTTGTCAGTATAACTGCAATTTGAGCAAGAGGTCTTGTTTACTTCCTGCAAAATTTAAAACTTATTTTTCTTGTTCACATCTGTCTTCACGTCGCTAATTTGAATTTTACTGCATAAAGACTGAATATTATGTTTGGTCTTATTTACTGGATCTTACAGCAGAAGCTTTTTGCCCAAACTTCAGTTACTTTTAACTTCCTTTCGTCCTATTCTGTGGTTGTATAGGTTTCGTTTTCAAATATGTATTATATGCCAAAGTCATCTTGGATTCTATGGGCTTTAAGTTTTTTGTGGTCTTCTCATGGACACAGTACAGTAATGTAGGGTATAAACAAACCCGTTAACCAGAGATCAAGGCTTGTATGCTCGTAAACTTGAGATGCTTTCAGACATCCCAAACTTCTGAAATTCACTTGTCTTCGGTATGAAAGTAGCTTTTTGTAGAAGAGGAATAGTATGTATAGGAAACGCTGCTGTGTTTTTATCTGAAATAATATATGTAGGTTCTGGGTACCTCTTGAATCTGTTAAGTTATGTAATAAAAGCCTTGTAAGATTGAGATCTTTAATGTTTTTTAGATCAACATGATGCATAAGTTTAAAACTGCATCTGTTTAAAGGGATTTATGACTAAACCTGCTTGTTTTTCTACAGAATTGTCTGGTGTTTCTCAGCTTGAAGAAGATCTGCAGTCATTATTGATCCTCTTTCTTGGCGTTACCATTTTTGAAGTGAAGTTTGCCTAGCTTTCTAGTGTGAGCTCTCTTTTCAGCCATCTTTAAAAAAAAAAAAGAAATTTTTTTTATCCATAAAGTAGACAAACTATAGTTCTACAATGTCCAAGTCATTCCAGCAGTCATCTCTGAGTAGGGATTCACAAGGTCATGGGCGTGACCTCTCTGCAGGAATAGGCCTTCTTGCTGCTGCTACCCAGTCTTTAAATATGCCAGCATCTCTTGGAAGGATGAACCAGGGTACTGCACGCCTTGCTAGCTTAATGAATCTTGGAATGAGTTCTTCATTGAACCAACAAGGATCTCATAGTGCACTGTCTTCTGGTAGTACCTCTTCCCATAATTTGCAGTCTATATTTAACATTGGAAGTAGAGGTCCGCTCCCTTTGTCTTCTCAGCACCGTGGAGATGCAGACCAGGCCACTAACATTTTGGCCAGCTTTGGTCTGTCTGCTAGAGACTTAGATGAACTGAGTCGCTATCCCGAGGACAAGATTACTCCTGAAAACTTGCCTCAGATCCTTCTACAACTTAAAAGGAGGAGAGCTGAAGAAGGTTATGGTAGAGATGGCAGATCATCCACACGGGAACCACCATACAGAGTACCTAGGGATGATTGGGAAGAAAAAAGGCATTTTAGAAGAGATAGCTTTGATGATCGTGGTCCTAGTCTCAACCCAGTGGTTGACTATGACCATGGAAGTCGTTCTCAAGAATCTGGTTATTATGACAGAATGGATTATGAAGATGACAGATTAAGAGATGGAGAAAGGTGTAGGGATGAATCTTTTTATGGTGAGACTTCGCATAACTATCATAAATTTGACAGTGAGTATGACAGAATGGGTCGTGGTCCTGGTCCTGAGAGATCTCTCTTTGAGAAAAAGAGAGGTGCTCCTCCAAATAGCAATATTGAAGACTTCCATGGATTCTTACCGAAGGGTTATCCCCATCTGTGCTCTATATGTGATATGCCAGTTCATTCTAATAAGGTGAGTTATGCACCAGATGCTTCTATTTTCCTTTACGTTGTAGTATCTGTTCTGTTTTTACCTATTTCTTTAATTATTTCTATAGCCTGGTTGCTTTTGAAATGATCTGAAAGTTGGTTTGAGAGTGAAAAAGGCACTTTGTTTATTTGCAAGGTAATTGTTAACAAACGTTGTAAACCAGGGCTTTACATTAATGTATTTTATTTGCCCAGATTGCTTAACTTCAAGTCAAACAGCTATCATCTACTGGGATATCTTATTTATATTTTACATCTACATGTTCTCTTAACCACAAACATCTGGCATTCAAGCAGTTTTTTGGGTGGGTTTTTTTGTTTTGTTGGTTTGGGGTTTTTTTGCAGTGTATCTACTGTGCTATCCAGGAAGCTAGTTTCAGCTCTCCTCCACATCTGTCTTGATTGCTGATTTATATGTAGTTAAGATGCATTCTTGCACAGTTCTGCTTTTTCCCTGTCCAAAGGGAAAG
>NW_009593941.1:0-20591 GCF_000690535.1 Cariama cristata | reverse complement strand
AGAGTTAATGTAGAGCCCTGGAACTTATTTGCAAAAGTAAAAAACACGTTTTAGATTAGCTCATTCTTGCCTTTTTAATTTCACTTTAACACTCTATCCATACTATGGCTGAAATTTGTCGTCATTTTTCTCCTTTTTCACACCTTTCTTAGACACTTCAGACTCACTTTTTATTGTCACATGTTGCATCTATCCCTGTAGACTCTCCGAGCAATCAGTCTGCTGTTGCAGTATCCCGCTCTGTGTTCCTAGTAGTGTTCTTTACTCAACTCGCAAGTAGAGTGGATCTTCGGGTATATTCGGTTATGCTGAGACTTCCCTCTTAGTTTATTCATGAGCAGCTCAACTCTCTGCAAAGGTAGCAGGTTACTCAAAATGGCCTGTTTATTCAGACGTTATTTTTCAGAGCCTTCTCACTTTCAGCTTTTCCAATTTTACTCATCTTGCTGATTTTCAGTATGCTAGGCAATTTAATTGGCTAATACAGTGCCCCTCTTGTCACAATTAGTGGCTAATTAGCTGGAAGGCCTTCAATTGAAAATATAATACATGCTATTACTGTACAATTGATACAATGTGGGATTGCTGTTACTAACCATTTCTTTACAGTTACCTCTCAAAAAGTGCTGCTTCTGTACATCTGATCTTTTTGAAACACGAGAATTATTCTGTCCCTGCAAGGAAATGATCAAACCAGTTTTATTTAGAGCACACGCTGAATGACTCCAGCTTTTATGAACTTGTGTTGCTTTAATTACTTTTTATATAAAATAATCACAGTAATCCAGGTTTCTTGTCTCCTATATTTGACGTTTATTTTCATAAAAGGTTTTTTAAGTGTTAACGGTTTAGATGCCATGCTCAGTTCTGTAAAAGGACTTCATTTGGTTAGATTGAAAACATAAACTTCTGAGGCCCTTGAAGATGGCAACCAGTAATCCTGTAAGTAGGGTTCTTTTTAGCACTTTATTTTAAAGCCTCGTGGTTCTTAGTTTGCTTTGGTATGCAGATCTATTGAAAGGATATCCAACATAAAGTATCTTTCCAGGTATGAGAAGTACCTTGACAGTATAACTTAAATAGCTGACTACTTCTGTAACATGGAAAACGATCTTTTTTTAGGAATATGCTTTGACTTAAACTGCTAGTACCCCATAAAATATTTGGGATTGGATCATCTGTTTCTTATGACCCACATTTGGGCTTTGTTTCTAATTTCAGAAATCATGTCGCTGCAAGAATTTTTCTCTTTCTCTCCTTTTTTCCTCTGCTTTGCATACCTAACAGTTGCAGAATTTCTTATTTTGTGTCTCCCACAAAATTGAATCAAGTAGAGCTTAATTTTAAAGTAATCTGATCTGAACCAAAATTTATGGAAAGCAGAAAGGGAATGCTTTTCTTAGCTGGGACAATGTAAACTTATTACTGCAGTATCAAAATCTCATTTTCCCCACTTCCAAATAAAAATATCATAGAAGGTTTTTTTTAAAGTGTGTGATAAAGCAATCTGTATTTTAAGCCCAAGCAAGGGGTTAAACACCCTTAGTGTAACTTAAGCTGGCAGCATAGTCCTCTGTTTTTTTCTTTCTAGCAATGTTTAAGACCCAGTTTGTTTTCTGTCTGTAAAGTAAGTTATGCCCTAGTTTTTTGAGGCATTTTGTCAATCCTGATCCCTTTATCAAGGAATGAGGTGTTAGATGTGGAGGGATTGTTTTCCTTGCCAAGGAAAAAGGCTCATGCAACATGAGGAGATGAATTTTGAGGTTAAACACTTGAAACGGTGATATATCTCAAAGGAAAAAAACCATGGCCATGTCCCTAATAGAGGACTCTCTAAAATTAGGTGCTTAAGTTTGGCCTAATTTTCTGAAGAACAGTGCGTCCTCTTGCTTGCATCAATTGAGGCAAAAGGTAATCTGAGTTTTAAGAAACTCAGTTCAGATTATCTCTAGCTTAACTTTGGGCGTTCATGTTAGTTAGTGTCTGTAAATATTTAGTGCCCTGAAACCTCCGAGGAGTGATGATTCAAACTGGATAGAGGCAGGGAGTACAAGGAAGTCCAGATTAAGAATGGTATTTAATAAAAAATTAATAATGTATATGAGCCATTATTGTTCTGAAAATTTTCCGGGGGGGGATGTGAGGTGTGAAATAAATCCTAAATTAGATGTCAAGTCTCCCTTTTTTGCCAATTTAAAAGCAATTGAAGTATAATGAGAATTACATATCCCAAACTTTGGCTCTAGTTTGCAGATAACTTCTACTGCAGTTTGTAATAATTTTATATTACGTGTTAAGACAGCTTCGAAACATGTTATATCTAGCAGAATTAGCCACTGAGGCTTTACAGATTGTGCACCCAAATTTAGAGGTTTTTTTAGTGTTTAAAGGACTGTTTTCTGTAGCATAGCACTAAAACTTGTTAGCAAGTTTTAAACTGAAGAAACTTAAAGTATTGAATGTTTCATAGGTAGGTTTGCTTGGGGGGGTTGGTGCGGTTTTTTCATCCTGATTGCCAGTGTATTTATTAATTTATAGTTGCAGAGCCCACATCTTGTGCAGTTAATAAGAAGTGGTGCTCTCACTTTACATCTTCATGATAAACCAAATGAAGGTTTCACCTGGCTCCATGTATATTCTGGACATCATGAAGTAATACCGTAGTGTAGCTTAATGACAGTACTTTATGGGAGACTTTAAATCCAGGTTTTTTTCCTCTGTGGAAAGTGCAGGTAGGCGTTTAGCATATGGAAACACTACATTAAGCCTCAGGAGTGTCTCATGGTATCCAGAAGGATGGCTATAGTGTGGCAGAAACTAAAGTTCAAGAAAGTTGATGGATTAGGTAAAAATCATTTGTGGGTGCTGAGCAGAAATATACAGGTAAGAAGAGACATATAGAACAGTTGGCCAGTGCAGTATATGTGTTCACAGTTGAAAATGTAGCCGATAAGAGAAAACCTTCAGATGTTAAACTGCCACCCAAAGATCTGTAATTACTCTGCCCTTCATTTCTCTGTGAACCTAAATCTAACTTGCCCCCTGGGTCTCTGGTGATCCTTTTGCTTACTGAAGAGCAGCAGAGTGAGAATTAGACTGTGGTTCACAGATGTGCAGCAGTGAAACTCCCCAAGTTCTGTCACTTTACAAGCCTGAATATAGCACAAACTAGTGTAAGAATGTAAGGATGTGGAGATCAGGCACTCTGATAAAGGACAAGTCCACATGCATTCTCTCCTCTTGAAATAAATAACTCCCTTTGTAATCAAAAGAGTCTGCAGAGAAGAATTAGAAAGCCATCATTCCTTTCTAGTGCTAAAGCCAGAACCGGAAGGAGTTTTACCTGGCTGATTTGATTTAATTCCATTATTCCTCCTTTGTACCATCTTGATTTAGATCTCCTTATTTTCTTGGTTATTCCCCTCAGATGGTCATATATTTTTATATTTCGCCTATATACTTGTAGTTTGTCCTAGCTATGCACTTTCATTTCTTTTAGTCTTTCCTTTCTGAATTCCTTGCAATTTCTTGGCTGCTTTATCGTTCTAAAAACTTGAGTGTTTGGTTCACGTTAATCTTTAAAAGTGTGAGGAATGAAGCAGAGAGTGGGGGAAATTCTAAAATTACTGAAGACAAAAAAACCCGTATCTCGCCATTCAGTTCTAAAAGGTGAAATCACAATGATATGCATGTATGCTGTAGCAATTATCCCCTGGTAAGCTTTGCACCTCTGAGGCAGAATCAAGCCTGTAGAGCAAGACACTTTTCATCAGACACCTTTTCACCCAGGTTAGGAGTTAAGAGGTAGGTCCAATTTTAGTGTCTCTTTAAAGAACTACAAAAAGAGATTTTGTTATCTATGTATCTTTGATACTTCAGCTTAGAAGAGAAGATACTGCGCTATACAACATTATTTTGTTAAAAATGGCTTGCTGTGTGTGACAATTTTTAATTATTTACTTTGCTGCAGGAGTGGAACCATCATATCAATGGAGCGACTCACAGCCGACGTTGTCAGCTGCTGCTTGAAATGTATGAATTTGAAGTACAGCAAACATTCTTGTGGCATGAGGGCACGTAGAAATAAATAATGGTGAATGACATTGCACAAAGCAGGTTTAGAAAACTCTGCTGTGCCTTGTAGGGAATGGAAACAAAAGGGCATCTTCAGGACAAAAGAAGGGGCTGTTGAATCCTACCGATCTATATGTGACATTTTAAAGAGTTGGATCTTAACAGTTGAGAATCTGTAATAATTTTTTTATTACTCAATTATACCAACTTCTAAGTTTTTTTGTAAAACAGTGTGTGCAATTTGTATTATAAATTGGCAGTTATAGGAAGCTTCTCATTAAGAATAGCACTTCTGTTGGTAGATACTGCTCATATCTCTTGTAGTGATCCTATAGTGGGCAGTGTTACCATGTTTTTTATCTGTGTTAACATGTAAAGCTATTACTGCTTGTATGAAACTTAACACATAGGTAGAGGAGGTTGTATTTTTCTTACCTTACCTTTTCTTTTTGTTTTTTTAAGATACCCAGAATGGAATCCTGACAGTGATTCAGGACATGGAATGTAAGTAGTGATGAATTTTAAAGTATTTGTAACTTTTTATTTGAAGCGGAGGATGTTCTTAAGATTTTATGTGAAACACACCTCCTTTTCTTCAAATGGATTGCTCCCTTTGTTTTCTACTAGCTGAAGAGCAGCGGTAAAAGTACCTAGAGTTGACTTCTTAGATGCTCTGTAGAAATTTGGGGCTTTTTTGAGAATCAGTCACAGTTTTTTGGTTTAAAATTAAGGTATGTGTTCCTCTCTTTCTAGGGGTGATCCCTTTATGTTGCAGCAATCTACAAACCCTGCACCAGGAATTCTGGGACCACCACCACCTCCATTTCACCTTGGAGGACCTCCTGTTGGGCCAAGAGGTAACATCAACAGGCACCTGCTTTTACAAGACTTAAGTTCTTGATTTATTTTTTAGTTGTTTTAATTTGTTACCAGTGTTTTAGAACAACAAAACAAAACACTCGCTTTCCTGAGCAGTGGAACTGAAATACTTTAGTCCCTCCCTGGCCAAAGACTGGTACTCAGATCCCACACTTTCACCTTTCTACCACCTGCTAACTACCAGCCACATTATTGTGGCTGGGTTTTTTTAACCGTGTTTGATTAATCCATACATGTTTTAAACTTGTATTTTTTCCTATCTAGAAGTTTTTTGTGTCTGTCTGCTGATTAGCTACATGTTGGCGGGGGTTTTTTTTGTGAAACTTGCAAGAATTCAATGTCTTAAGTTTTTCCGCCTCTGAATTTCAAATGAATTTGACAAAAAAGGTTTGAACAGCAACTGAGAAATGGGAAGACAGATGATGCAAGTCTCTTCTTCGCAGGAAGGCAGGCTAAGAATCTTGTTCCTGCCTGAAGTTGTTACTTCCTACCTTTTCAATAGTTCAAGTGACTAAAAGAGCAAAACTAATTCATTTACCTAGGTATCCTGACAGAATACAAGTATTTCAGACATTTTAAAGGAATTTTTAGGTGATAGATGCATTCATACTGAGTTTCGTTAAAATAATACTGTTAACTTTTCAAATCATCTCCAACTTGACTTCAAGCCAAACTATATGAAAAGGTTTCTTTTCAGGCGTTTTCTAGTTAAAACGGGCATTGCAATAGAATTGGTGTTGCTTTAGAACCAAAACTGGGAGTCTTTTTCTACACCTAAAACCTCAATTTTAAAAAGTGTATTTTAGTTAGAGATCTCACATCTTTTTGTGTACAGAGATGTTTTGCTATGGCAAACCATACTCTAAATCAGGAGAGAGATTTTTTCAACAGACTTTAGTTATTCTCTGCTATTTCTGCACATCAGTAAATGTAGCTCTTTCTCTAATGTTAATCTGAACAGAATAGTCAGGAAGGAGGACCTCAAGTTACAAGAGCTCCGAAATAAACAAATTAACAGCCTTTTCAGACTGTAATGAAATAATTAGTTTTAAAACTTGATGTCATTCTGGTTTAGTATTACAAGTAACTTTTTTTATGTCTTAAGAACTTGTGAAGAGATGTGTTAATACCAGTCTTACAGGTTGAACTAAGCTTGCTCATTCTTAATTTTTTTAAGGAGCTGGAAATGGAAATATGCAAGGACCGAGACACATGCAAAAGGGCAGAGTGGTTAGTATTAAAAATTTGTGTGGTTTTTTTTTGTTTGTTTAAAAAAACCCCACAATTTTATGTTACATACTTTTTGTTTGCTTTCATAAGATTTTTTTAAAGTTGTTTTTGAATCAATGGATTGTCTTTGGAAGTGAGATTTTAAGATTTATTTGTGTGGGAATACGGAAGCTTTGGAATAAGATTGGGGTTTCGTTATGCCAAGTAGTCTACAAAATACTTGTTCCAAAGCTGTACAGACCCTATTTAAACATTCTCTTAGGATGAAGCTGTGGGACATGAACATACAGACAGGCAACTCTGGCACGGCAGGCATCTTCCTCTGTGGAAATCCCTGGCGGTTCTGTGCCTTTTCTATGTGCATGTTGTTTTGCTTACTACTGAAGATTTAAAAATGTAAAAGAAAATAATGATACAAGTAATGCAGAGCCTTGACAGACTTTCTTTGTAGGTTAGCTGGTACACATTTTCTTTTCATGTTGTGTATGCATGCTTTGTCTTCCACAGGAAACAAGCAGAGTTGTTCACATCATGGATTTCCAGAGGGGGAAGAACTTGAGATATCAGCTGCTTCAGCTTGTTGAACCGTTTGGAATAATTACAAATCACCTGATTCTAAACAAAATCAATGAGGTAATACAAGGCCCTTTAGTACTGCTGTTGGCACTGCTTAGTGTCCCTTACGTTAGGTTTACTGTCTGAGCTTAATTTTTGTAAAAGGACCTAGCTACCAAGCAAGATGACACACGTGTCACCAAGGTCGCATGTGTGAAAGGAAGAGTGACTACTATGTTTTCTTCCAGAAATGCCATAGTACTGCATTTTAACTTAAATACTGTTAAAAAATCCACCTTGTCAGTTGTTCATGGCTTTCTCAAAAATAAACTGTGCTTGCAAATTCTGTTCTTGTTCTAATATTCTCTGAAAACCTATTTGGTCTTAGTTTGTATTATACAGACTGTCATATTTTGCAGTGTGGAAAAAGCCAATGTCATTGAAGAGAAAAAGCAGGAAGCACTTGAATGTTTGGAATCCAAATCTAGGTGGAATGTAAACAAACCAAATAGTTCTGTTTGTGCACCTAAATAAAATATGTGAAATTCATGCCAAGTTCTGCAGGTCAGTTAATGTTGTAACCAAAAGGCAATTTTCATTTTTGATGCAGCTGTTTTTACAGGAAAGCAAGGAAGAGCTTGAGATTTTAAACAAAAATACCAATTCTTGAAGGAGTAGCACTTAATTTGGTTTTAAATGATTTCAGGCATTTATTGAAATGTCAACCACTGAAGATGCCCAGGCTGCAGTAGAATACTATTCAACAACACCCGCGCTGGTATTTGGTAAACCAGTCAGAGTCCACTTGTCACAGAAATACAAAAGGATAAAGGTAAAACACTTCTACTTTTTTTTTAACTTTGCCTTATTTTAATCTGGGGCAGTTGGCGTTATGAGGCCGCTGCATCTAAGTTATTCTTAATTTATGTGCTGCTCAGCTGTATCAACTTAATTAAAGGACAGTCACCTATGTATATTTTATGTAGTATGTAGTTTAAAAAATTTCATTCCCTCTTGATTTTAGAAACCCGAGGGTAAACCTGACCAAAAAACCGAGCCGCCAAAACCAGAACTTGGTCGTGTGATTCACCTCAGCAATTTACCTCATTCGGGATACTCTGACAACGCGGTACTCAAACTGGCTGAGCCGTATGGAAAAATTAAGAACTACATACTCATGAGAATGAAAAGCCAGGTAACTGACCATTGGAATGCATGTGGGAAGATTTGAAACTAAGGTTTTTAACTGTGAAGAAATGATGTGCCTTTAATTGGTGCATGTGTAGACTCTCTGCTCTGGCATAGATACGGAAATCATTAGAGGTCGTCTATGTAGGTGGTGTTTTGCTACCTAGCATACTGCAAAATGTTATTGTGATGGGAGCTGCTTTAAAGAAAAAGAAAGAACAGGCCTCAGCTGTGAAGAAGGTATAGTTAGCATTGATGAGGGTTTGTTTTGTTATGCAGATTTCTAGGAGTCTTGGAACTTTTTTAAGGCTGAAAAAACATTATCTATGAAACATTAATAAATATATTCCACTATTACACATTTCTTTCACTTAGTCTTTATTTTTCATGCTTTAAACAAAAGCAGTCCTGTAGCTCTCTAACTTCAAAAAAAAAATGTTTGAAGATAGTCCATTGCATATGTGTAGTAAAATGCTTTGGATGTGCATGTATGTGATTTCTATAAATACACAGGAGTTTAAAGTATTTAGTTCTAAATTTTTTTCCAGCTTTGCTGTCCCAGTTTCTTGCTCCCTTGAGTTAAAAAGGAAATTCCAGCTCTTTTTCGAAGAGATGAGTGCCTGAATCCCTTAATGCCACACTTGTGGAGTGAAAAATTACTACAATCTATTGTATGACCCCCTAGGAAGTCCTTCTTGACCTTATTTCACTAGAGAAATAAAATCCCTTGCTGTCCAAGTTGGATGCAGAAACAGCTTGCTTCTATCTGCTGATGATACTCTGGCCCAGATGTGTTTTTAAAAACTTACTCAGCAAACTTATTGTGTTGTAGGCTTGTTTCTTGGAGGAACACCTCACAAAGCAGCGTTTAGACAGCAGTTGCTGCCTTTCTGTTTCAGGCTTCTCTTGAAAAGTAAAATACTGGGTAGTTTCTTAGCTACCCTAGAATTCCCGGATACATAAACACCAAATAAATGAGTTGCTTTTTATTTGAAATCTTATTTTACTTTATGGTGACCTTTTTTTCCAGATTTTATTTTTATATGCTTATTTAACTTCAGAACTTTCTGTGGGACAGGTATTACTGAATTCAAAAGCTGGGATATACAGAGCACTTCCGTAAATTTAAAAACATACAGCTAGTTTAGAGAGGATGTATATAGCTGAATCTCATAATTTTGTTTCGGTATTTGGAAATGCTGCGTTTTAAGTTAAATAGCTTTGCCTGCAAAAGTGTTGTGTATTTCATAGTCGTTTTTAATGTGTGTTTTAATCTTTTCAGGCTTTCATTGAGATGGAGACTAGAGAAGATGCTTTAGCTATGGTTGAGCATTGTGCCAACAAAGCGCTTTGGTTCCAAGGCAGATGTGTGAAAGTGGATTTATCTGAAAAATACAAGAAGCTGGTGTTAAGGGTAAGTAGTGGTTTTAGTTTTTGAATTGTAGTTGAATGTGTAAAGTGAAGTAGAAGACAGCTATCGCTTATTGAGAAGTCAGTGCCGCTTGTAAAATGGAAGGATTTGCGGTAGTATTTTCTGGCAACATAAGTGAAGTTAGTATGAGTGTGGTGTTATGAGGCCTAGAACCAAAGTAAAAGGATTTTTTTTTTTTTCAGAGTAAACAAAACCCAAAGAACTAGAATTCAGATTTTAGACCAATTGGTGTCATAAGTGAAGTTAGTATGAGTGTGGTGTTATGAGGCCTAGAACCAAAGTAAAAGGATTTTTTTTTTTCAGAGTAAACAAAAACCAAAGAACTAGAATTCAGATTTTAGACTAATTGGTGTAGATTTTAATTAAAATTTCTCTGTTTAGAGTGTTCTGTAATGTGGGTTCTCTTTTTTTTTCTTGCTCTCCTCTGAAAATGGTCAGCGAGTAAAATCAAAGTGGATGGCAGAACTATGTACTCATACATTGTAAGGTTAATCTTTGGCTTTTCACAGCTGCTGGTCAGTTTGTCCGTGTTGTTGTATGTGTACTCTTGCGTACAGAAAAAAGACATTTTGTTATTAGGGACTCCTTTTTAAACTATGAAGTGTTACAACAGAATGTGTTTCCTGTGTTAGATGCCATCCAAAACCTTTATTGTCTAGCACCAGAAAGCTTTTTGATCCCTGTTGTGGATGCTAACCCCTGCTGCCTAGATAGACAGATTGTCTTACAATCTAATTCTTAAGAATTATAAGCTTTGTCAGAATTTAACGATGTAACTGCACCTTTGTGTGTGCAGTTGATATGAAGGAGGGAAGGGCTGGCTGATAGCTGGTTTGGTGGGGTTTTTTTGACATAACACCAGGCTAATACTCTTGCAATCATAAGACTTTCTCCTCCAGACTAGGTCACTAGGTAGAAAAGCAGGAGAAATCTGAACGGTCAAGCTGTCCCATAAAAATATAAGGTTTCTGTTGTGGAGTATGAAGAAATCTTACTATTGCACATGATCATGCACCAAAAATCAACACTTCATGGCAAATTCAAATACTTAATCAATGCATTGAACAGTTTTCCATGTTACTGCTGTACAAGTGGAATTTCCTATCGAGTAATTCATAAAGAAGTAAAGTGTTGTGAGTCTGCTAAAGCTTTCCAGGTAGCCCACTGCTAATAGGGAGAAGAGTATAGATTTAGGACTGCTTTGTGCCTTTGCCTGCACCAGACTGCATCAGTTCATGAACAAAAGAAGAATTGTGTATTATTTTTCTGGAGCAGGCTATGCTTTTTGTTTTGTATTGAATAACTGATAATTACTGGGAATAAAGACATGGGATTTCTAGGTTGGTAAGGTCTTGTCTAACGTAATAGCAGTTTATTAACTGGTTGGTAGGTAGGCATGGTAAAAGAGTACCTGTGGGTGAATGTAATTGGAAGCACATGGCTAGATTGTGCTGTCTGGTCTGAATTGATGCTGCAACAGTTGTATAAATAATACTCTACTGCGCCTTACAATTTTTTTTTTTTTATTTTAGATTCCAAACAAAGGAGTTGAACTTCTGAAAAAGGATAAAACTAGGTAATTTCCTATTGCTAAAGCATAATGTTGTTTAAAAGAAATATGAAAATACCTTATCCAGAGTATAGAAATTATACTAAAGAAGTCACGCAAGCTCTGAGATGAACTGTTTTAATATGCTACCTGCCCTCTTCCTCTAATGATGGAGATTTCACAGCCTCTTCAGGCTCCTCAGGAAATCTTTTCCAGTCCTTAATTACCCTTGCCTTCCTGCAATTTAAACCCACAAGCAGATATCCTGTCTTGAAAGGACAGTTCCTCCTTGGAGCAGTGTTTTGCATATTTGAAGAATGGTATCCTTCAAGATTTCCCTCCACCCTCCATTTTCTGGACTAAAACACAATCTTTTTCAGGCTTGTCTAGAAAAATACAGCCTGCTTTTTTTCTTAAATTTTTTTTTTTTAGTAATTTCAGGGCTCTCCTCAGGTTTACAAGTAAGTATTCTTTGTTCTTTACAGAAAGAGAACATATTCTCCAGACAGCAAAGATTCTCCAAGTGATAAGAAGTCTAAAACAGATGCTACTCAGAAACCTGAAAGCGGCAGTGTAGAAGATAAAGCGAAAGAGGAGAAACAAGATGATGCTGCTGAGCCATCAGGTGCTAAAACTAGTGAACAGGCAGACCAAGATGAGCCTAGTTTACTCCTTGAATCTGAAGATGAGCTGCTAGTGGATGAGGAGGAAGCAGCAGCACTGTTAGAAAGTGGCAGCTCTGCAGGAGATGATGCAGATGTTGCCAATTTAGCTGATGTCACTACTGAAGAAAAAAAGGACACAGCTGAAGATGTGACCGTAAAAACTGAGGCGAATGTTGTGGCCAATCCAGCAGCAAAGAAGAAGCTTAAAAAGGTAATCCTATAGCAAGATACTCAAGTGGGGAATACCCTGTCTAACTTAAATAGCACATCACAGTACATTCTATTGCAGATCTTTTTCTGTGGGTCTTTAAACCACATGTGTGGCACACCTGTCTGAAGAGAAACAGGTGTTAAAGCTCCTGTGAAGAAAATGGAAGATCCCATTGGATGCAACTTGCAAATGGAATCAGTTATAAATCCCTGTTACTGTTTTGACAGAAGCTGTTAACTTGTGGGCTTCTACCCATGTCGCTTGCTGGGCTTTTTCTTGCCTTTCTCTTCACCCCCTTTTTGACTAATACTGAGCAGTCAGGAGCTGTTTTCTCCCCAGCAGTTTCTCATGAGACTGGCTGTAGTTACTCTTTTGAGCAGAGCAGAACGATGACATTCAAAATATTTATTTGGGACTTAAGGCTAATCTAGGCTTGGACAAAATTCTATGTACATCTATGCGTTATGCTTAGCCAGAAAGGTAGGCAAGTCAATTTGTGGTTAGCCAAGGCCTATTTCCAATTGGAGAAGAAAAAACAATTAATTTCAAAGTGTCTTCAGTCATAGATGACTTGCTGTGAATTTCCTTTTTCTCACCAGATGATCCCACACTGTCACGGGGTTTTTATGTCCTTCCAGCTGCTTTTTTAATCATACTTGGTTATGTGGAGTAGCATGCAAAGGTTTAGTAACTTTATTGACTTGGAATGTTAGTTTACAAGAAAGACAGACATGTTTCTTAATGAGTGACGTGTGCGTGGTTTTCAGTTTTGGGGGATCCTCCTGTCAGGAAGCTAGTTACATTGTGTTGGGATTAATACTGCCATTGCAAATGGCAGTGATTATTTCTTACTATGTGGGTATCCGTGATGATAAACTGCCTCAAAATCCGTACTTATTTCCTTGAAGACCTGCCTTCCTAGAGCACAGGTAGAAAGCTAATGCTGTTTCAGTACTACTCATGATTCCTGTTAAGCAGGTTGAGTACTGGTATCTCGATTTTTTTTTTTAAAAAAAAAAATAAAATCAGAATTCAGACAGATTCACTGTCTTTTTAATGAAGCTGGATTTTAAGAGACCTCCACAGTTTTGTGGCTGGTGATTTTTGGGTTATTTTTATTTTTTTGTTTTTAACATGGAAGCTCCGGGCTTTCCACTGGTTGAAAAAGAGCTTGTTTTTTTTTTTTAATGAACTTTCATACTATTAGTGGTCACAGAATTGTTCTGGTAAGGTTTTACCTTTTATGCAGGTGTGAATTTGAGGATCTTGGGGGACTGTCTCAAATAGAAACAAAACTTGTGCATGCCCAAATGACTGAAAATTAAAATACTCATGTTAGAAGGACTTTCAAAGTGAGAATAGAGCAAAAAGATACCGAAATTCTCTAGTTGAAGATCACATGTTGATATGATAAAACAGTGGACCCTAATGATTCAAAAAAAAAATTATTCTGAAATGGAACACTTGATTCTGGGACAGTGGAGTACACTTAAAAAGAGCTTGTTGCACTTCTGCATGCTTGAGTAACATTTTGAATGAGTGAGGTAGGTCTTGAAGGAAAAATTTGAGCATTTTTCCAGTGATTTTGGAGAAGATATTTCTCTTCTGAAACTTAAGACAGTTTGAGGGAAACATTTAAGAATAAGCTGACATAAGGAAAACATTTTCTCAACAGCGATACGTGGGTGGCTTTCCGCGGAGCATGGAAGGCTTTGTCACTCTAGATGAGGTTGGTGATGAAGAAGACTCAGATCATCAAAAACTCCGCAAGTCGGGTTTGGCAGTAAAATCTGCTGGCAAAAATGATGACAGTTTGGCAGAAATCAAGGTAGACAAGATTGAGGAGCCAGAGCAGGAAAATGAAATGTTAGAAAATGGAACCAAAACCGAAGAGAATTTGAAGGTTGAAACTGTTGAAGCTTCTGATACCACAACAGCGCAGGATACTGAGAAAAATGCCCATGAAAATACAGATACCCAGGATGAACAGGAAACAAAGAATGTCCAAGAGAAACCGCTTGTTCCAGATGAATTTAGGATTGGGCCATACCAGCCAAACGTTCCTGTCGGTAAGGCTGTTTCCCTTTCTTTTCAAGTATGTCTCTGTGCATTGCAGTAGCATTTCTCATTTCATTTGACTTTTATTTCTGGCAACGCATTGCCTCTGAGCCTTTCATTTTAGGGCTTCCCACTTCTTCACTCCTCCCCTAACCCTAGAATTTTCTTTCTTTCTTTTTCCCTTATTTTCATACAGTTCTCCATAACACTTTCCTTAGGCAGAAATTAAATTGGAAGAGGTGTATTTTAGCAACACAAACTCAATTAATAGCACAAATCACAATAGTGGTAATAGTTTAGATTCATACTAAATACTCAGAACTCAGAAACTGATCACAGAATGTTGTTAGTTCTTTTGAAGGAACCAATAAAATGGACCCTTAATCTGAAAGGTTGCTTTTAAATTTAAAAAAAAAAAAAAAAAGAAAAAGAAAAGCCTGCACATATTTAGTTATTACTAGGCCCCGGCTTGACTAAACTAAAACAAGGACTTTTAAAGATAAAGCAGCTTTTAATGTAAAGTGAACTATGGTTTTAAGATTTAGCTGAAATGACATATGACATTAAAAGAAATGATGTAGAGTAGATCTCTTAGTTTATTTTGTGGTGTTTACTTCTCTAGGTGTGAATTATGTGGTACCCAAAACAGGGTTTTATTGCAAATTGTGTTCCCTGTTCTACACAAATGAAGATGTTGCAAAAAAGACCCATTGCAGCAGCCTTCCTCATTATCAAAAGTTGAAGGTAAGGCAAAAACTTGTTCATTTTAAATGCCGTGATTCTTTCCTGGGGAATAGATCTGAACGAGACTGGACTGAGGGAAAAAAAAAAGCTTTCAGGCAGTGGAAATTGGCTTATTCTATAACTCCTAATTCAAGCTAGACCTCTCCAAAACTTCATCTTGCAGGAAAATAATATGCAGTATACACACTTTAAAGATGGGCTCCAGCATTTTTGTGTAAATTTGGATTAAGGAGGGCATTCTGATTGCAGTGAAGGCCAGGCTTGTAAGTAGTGGTGCAGAGTAAATACAGATGACTCAAATCCCTTCCAGTTGTCCCTTTGAGAGTGGTTTTTAACCAGTCAACAGAGCTTAAGCTGAAGTTTTTATATATTTAAAAAAAAAAATCCATATTTGCAACTTCTGATTTTGTGAGCATGTTTTACAATTTCTAATTGGATTAGGTATCACATGATTGCATGGCATGAACGATAATGCTGCTGCTGTATCTTTGTGAACTGTGAGCTGCTTTAAAATGTCACCTCCAAGAAAGGAAAATTCTAAGTCAAATTCTAATAATCAGTGTTCACATAGACTGCTTTCCTACCAGTCGGTTATTGAGCTGAAAACAAATCCCGGGGGTTCCATAGAAAAGAAGAAGGTGGCATCTTAGGCTCAAAACATTTGCTTTCTCCCTTGCAGTAATAGGGAACCCTAAACAAATATAGGGCCCTCGAAGGCAGATGGCACAAATAAATGTCACAAAGCAAACAACATTATGAAGGAGTAGATCAGAAAATCAATTACCATGCAGAATCTTGTAGTAAGAAAAAACCCACCTCATCCATCACCCATAGCTTTTTTTTTTCTTTTTTTCCATTGAGGTACCTGATTACGGGACTTTAAAGACTTGATGTAAAAGGGGAAGTGGGGGAAATAACCCCAGTTTATTAACTTTTATCACTTACTTAAATGAAACATGATTTGATTTGCTTTTTCCATGGAACAAATGACTAGCGAGCTGCTCTTGAACGACTTTGTAACATTGGTGTGGTTTTAGAATCGAGGAAGGAAGGGGAGGAAATGCAGCTTTTGTTTTACAATGGCAAGGCACTTCTCTAGCTGGGAGTCTCGTTCACTTTGAGAACAATAAGAGTAAATAAATAGATGAATTGATATTGCTACTAAATGTCACTGAAGTGATAACAAATTCCTCAAACTTCTGAAATAACCCTTCTGTAGGGAGGGGAGATGTTCTGTCCCTGGCTTTATAGATGGCAAATTCTGACCAGGTAAGTGGCACAATCGCTGTCGCAAGTCTGTGACAAAATGGAAAGTAATTCTCTTGGCTTGCCAGCCTTGTTAGGAAGGCATTAACGGCAGGGCCAGGTCAATGCCTGCAGAGGCTGCCATTTGGTGTTTACTGATGGTGAGCTGTATGTTTGCTGACATCACGATAGTGTGGTGCTTCAGAGGAGCTCTGCTTCGCTTCAGTATATGGAGAAGTGCCAGTCTTGTTAGTTACGACCTTTGCAGTTAATATTCACAGATTTTTACAACTTGAAAATTGGATTTTTCTTTCTATTATTGATGTGACTGTGATAAACTCTTTAAATATATCCAAAATATGATTGCTTTCTTTTAACAGAAAATTCTGGATAAAATGGCAGAAGACCACAGGCAAAAGAAAGAAGCTTAAAAGGAAGAACGGATGTAAGGAAAACAGTGGCTTTTTAATGTTAATCTTTTTTAAAAGCAGTACAAGTAGTAGATGGAAATACTGTACTCTTTTTTGTTTTAGTGAAATACAGTAGGCTCTATAGGTCTGTTCATGTGTTAAATGTTGTAGCAAAAAGCATATGCAGTTAAGTTAATGACAAAGATTTGTTCTTAATGTGAGAATGGCAACAAGTTTTCGTTTTGACACGTCAAGCTATTAAAGAAAAAAATCTTGCACCCTTGTGGAAAGCTCATCTATGGGAAGAAAACTTCATTTAAGTGAAATTTACTACTTTCAAGCTTCAGAAATTGTCTTTCAATTCCATTCTCAATAAAAAATCAAAAGTAACACTGTATTTTTATTTTATCTAGAACATTCCATATTTCAGTCTGAGCCTAGCAGATATTTAATTTTGAGTGTAAGGCTGTCATTGCATTTCACTTCTGAAAAGTCTTTAAATGTATGTTGCATTTTTAAATGTTGAATTGCAGTTTCTTTTAATGTCATTGCTGTTACATAGCAAATAGGAAAATTAGTGATTAGTCAGCTTTACAACTTTGTGATTTTTTTTTTTCCTAAGCTCTTGATAGGCTTTCCTATTCAGCTATTCAGTGTATTTTTAGTGAAAAGTAAATGCCCATTCTCCTCTGACCAGTATTATTTCCTTGAGCTCTTCCTGCTTTTACTTGAATCTTGTAGCTGTCGTACATCTCTAGTATATTCAAAAGCAGCATTTGAGTCCTGAAATGTAAAAAGTTATCTTTATATTCTTCACATGTACTTTTTTTCATACCTGCATTTTAAACCCATTTTTGTTAAAATCTGGTTTTGTCAAGAATCTTTAGAACTGTGCTCTTAATGTACCTGCACATGTGATACGTGAACAGGAATTTGCATGTGTAACCTGTGTTTATCTGTAGTTTTTGTTCTTTACTGCTTATTTGTGAATTCAGGTTACTAAAGTGATTTACCAATAAACAAAGCTAGGCAACAGTAATTTGTTATAGATGTTTGGCATGTTAACCAATGTGTCTACTGAACTCTCTACTCCTGTGTTCATGATACCACACTGAAACTCTAGCTGTCTTTTTTAAACTTGCATGTTTTAACACCTGTGATTTAGCAGCTTCCTGCATAACTTTTCTTTCTCTTTCCTAAAACCTCTTTTATTCCCAAACAAATTAAAATATCACTTGTTAAAAACACTGGTAGGTATATTCTGCTGACAGTTTTATTTCTTGAGTTTTACGGTATTTTCATCAAACAAAAGCCACATGACGTTCTTGTAGATAAAAATTACTAGAGACAATTCTTTCAGCCTGAGCCTCTTGGCCAACAGGGAGGCTTCAGTGCTAAGAAGGGTTTTCAAATGTAGGAGGCTGAATCTTGATGAAATTAATTTACTTAAGCAAATCCATCCAGCAGACAGAAGATGGTGTGTTTTGTGGAAGTACAGTCTTGATTACTTGTCTTTCCAGTTATAACTTTGTGCTGTTTCATCCTCACAAAAAAGAGAGGCGTGCGATCTCTTTTATGCAAGAATTAAGTGTAACTTCAAACATCTCCTACTGTGACGGCAGCAGTTTCTCTGGGGACTCTCTGTATAGTGTAGTGAAATGCTAATAAGCAGCTAATGGTGCAGATTTTATTTAAATGGCATATCCAAATTATAAAATTGTATGCGGTGACTCATTTTTGCACTTTTACAAAGATAAGTTACTGCTTTGTGCATGGCACTCATTATTATGCAAAATTTTGTTTGTGTTTGCATGAAATTGATTAAATATAGTGCAGTGATCCAGTCTGAAAACTACTCCACAGTTTTCCTATGCCCCCGAAAGAAAGTGCAAGCAACAGCAGCCCTGCAGTCAGTTCTGTTTTGACTTAAGTCCCAAGGATGTCCTTAGACCCCCACTTGCTTATGATGATATTTGTCATTTGTTTGTCTCCAAGAGGCTGCTTAGTTCCATCAGCCAAGCAGAGGATTTGACTTCAAAGCAGTCATCCAGTGTTTGGCACTCATTCCCCTGCTCTCTAAAGGTGGTAGATAAAAATTTATTTTCAAGATCTCCACCTCCCCCAAGCATTTTAAGTTTTCTTACAGCATGTGGTTAAGATGAATGTATTGAAATACTACAGCTCTGTATGTTTTATTTTTAAAGTGGCCTTTCCTGCAGTTCAGTGATCTTGCACTTAGTATCCTCAGCCTGTCGTAAATGCTAACCTGTGTAACTGCCAGGGATTAAACTGTCCGAGGATGTTCCATCACATTCAGCGTCTAAACATAAACAATTCCCAGGCGTAAAGTAATTGTGAAACTGGACAAAAAATCCCTTGCTGTCATCAACTCTCCATTTCTGATATTGGTGGATGTTAGATGCCCAATGCATGTACTTTCAAAACCCTGGTCAGCTGTATGTAAGCCTTCACACCTGTACCTGTGCAACGTGATGCTTTTATACAGCAGAAAATGTCACACCTAATCTGCTTCTGCAAAATGTCTTCCGTTTTTCATGGACAGGGAGAGAATACATGCCTTACACTAGTTTCTGATGAAAAGCCATCAGAATAACTTGATCTTGAGGACAGAGGCCTGCAACACACTTTGGTGGCAGATTGATATGTGGTCTTGCTATGGGCTGCTTACTCTTTGGAAATAATTGTGTCTGCACTGTAAAGAGGTGAGGGGAAATCACAGAGAGCGTGAGACTAGACTGTGAAATGTTAGACAGGCTCTGCAATTTAGATGCCAGCTTTCATACATGAATTTCAACTGGGAAGAGTAACCCCAGGGGCTGTTGCCTCTTTGCCATGTGTGTAGTTCAGCAGAGGTGCAACGAGGCCCTGGGTTTGCTGAATGCTCTGGGAAATAAGTAGAAAGAGAAGCCTCCATTATAGATGAGAAGGCCACATGTCATGTTGGATTTATTAAAATAGAGTTGGAAATAAGAGTAGCACGAGCATAGTAGTTCAGATTTTTTTTTTTTTTTTTTAAGGAAGATCCTTGCAGGGCGATATTAAGGTTGTGCTTGGCTAGCATTTAGTAAGCATGTGACAGGCCATAGAGAAAGCTCTTAGGCCCTGGAAACAATTTACTAACGGTGACCGATAAAATCGGTATACATAGCTTGATTCAAGGGAGAATTGAACCCCATAAAATCTGAGAAAACCCAGATCTGTCGAGTTGGTTATTCCTTACTAAAATTTAGGCGGAAGGAAGGAAGTAAAGGGCTGTGCAGAGGAACGTTAATGAAATTGTTATCCTCAGATAGCCCCTTTCCTGCTTACAGGGCAGCCTACGCGAGGGTTTTGATTGCACAGGAGACTTTCCAGCCTAACAGGTGGTGTAATGCAAAGAGCTAAGCTGAGCAAGTTGGTCCATACATTGCTAGCTCGCTGACTCTTTATGAGCCTGAAAAAAACATCTCGCATTTGGTAACTCTTTAACCACTAATGGATTTCGGGGTTATCCAAGGTTACTGATTTCTCTGCAACTTAGTCTTCAGTAGCGTACGCTTTTGGGCTTTGCAGTTGCACGTAGGAACATTTTTCTGCTATACATTTCCCAGTTTGCTGTTGGCGCAGATTTCCTGCTTTTTGTGGTGGTTAGCTTATGAGCCTGTCCTGCCGAGGTGGGTGTCAAGTGGAGGTGGTTTTGCGACACCACGTTTCGAGTCCAAATCAGGTTGGGTTATGTTCATCAGTGGCTTGGGTGGAACAAAGGGCTTTTAACTCTGATGGTATCTATTTTCTTTGCTTTTTAAGAGATTGTGAAGATCAGAGGACTGGAAAAGCTTGAACCTAGACAGTATTTGAGACGATGGGTAAACACAGCATGGCTCTGATCATTGCTAAAACCTCTGCGCACTAGTTTTAGCAGGTAGTGTCTGAAGGAGAGGGTTGTTTCCACCTTATCTTTAAGGAAAAGGGGAGGAGACTCAAAAGGAAGAATAAAAAACTGCTTTTTCAACCCCTTTTGTAAAGAGGGTTGTAGTCTGGGCAGTTAATGCAGGTCCCAGAAAAAAGCATTCATTATGTCCTGTTTCCTAATACAGAGCCTTAAAAATGCACGAGTCTAGTGCAGAAACATTTGTTTTGTAAAAAAGGCGTGTTTTTCATAAAATATTACATTTCTTTTCCCTCTGTGAAGCCGCGGGCTCAGTGGTTTCCCTAGGTCGGCTGGTGTCCCCTGAGGGAGGCTGGAAAAGGTTCGAGAGCCCTTGAGGCACGGCAGGGCAGATTTTCCCGTGTGGTAACGCTCCCCGAGGCCTTTTCCCTCACCGCGCTGCCCGCTGGCGTGGCCGTAGGG
>NW_009593940.1:387-32139 GCF_000690535.1 Cariama cristata | reverse complement strand
CTTCCAACCCTGACCATTCTGTGATTCTGATTATCTTAATCTCTTGCTGAAAGAGTGGGAGAAGCAAGGAATAAAGAGATACTAAATGCAAGAAAAAGATAACCCAACTCGGAACCTTTAATATCTATTTCTTTTACATTGGTATAGACCATAGAAAAATTGAGCCTCAAAGTAATTGTATAACGGCATTCTATTATAAGACACTTGTACAGTGTGATACAAGTACGGTTTAAATCAAAATGCTCCATCAAAACAGCAAAGTGATCTATCGTTGTTCAAGACATACTTCTCACTGCACAGTACAGGCTACCCATCTTGGTTTAAAGGCTGTCAGATCAGGATCTCACACAACAGTAGTGGATTTGGGATTATGCCTAAAACTCTGGATGAGACTGATGTTTGAGTGCCTTTAAAGGAGTTTTCTTCCGAGATAATTGCAAACAGACTTATAGTATCCCTAAACTAGTCAACTTCAGTACAGCAGAGTGTATAAACCTTAACTTACAGGTGATACCTGCTACGAATATTCATAATTATTTTCATCAAAATCAATTTGTAACAATGACTAAAAAAACCTGGGCTTTCAGTAGCAGTTGGTGAGTAAGCACGGTTTAAAGGTCCTACTCATTTTCTAATTTTGAACCGATTTTTGTAGTGTTGCTGGAGTAAATAATTTTCTTCCTTTAACGCCTGGTCCTATTGATGGGAGAACAGACAATTTTTTTAAACAGAAGAGCATTACTTTTCTCCTCAGTTGACTCAGTGATTTCACAGAACGCAGTCTACCTAACATAAATAGTATGTCCATGTGGATGTGCAGATTAATGCTGTATATTTTTAGAAACTAATGAAATGCTTTTTGATGGAAAAATGTCTCATCCACATGAAAAACTAACACATGAAATTGCAGATCCAGCAATACTTTTTCTCCCCCTAACCCTAAAAGAACCACGTCACCTTGTCAGAGATAGCACTGTATTAACTACAGAATAGCAAAGCTGAAAGGGATAAAATTTTGAAATCGAAATCTAAATTTGGGAGACATTAAATTTGTCTAATATTTTATTTTTACTAACTGTTAATAGAATCAAAAGAGCAAGTTGTAGCCATAATTTGAGAGCTGGACATACAGCATAAAACGGGAATTGAACTGAGAGGTGTGGGTTTGTTCTTTTTTAAAAAAACCCTAAAATATTTTGGAAAAGCTTTGAGTACTTAATTCTTGAGTACTTTTCTAAAAACTACATGGTCAATATAGCTATGTGAGAAACAAGATTCTAGTGAGTCTAAAATACACTACATTATTTAAATGCTAACCATTTGAGCTCTCCTGGTTTTATTGTCTTTTCTCCAGCAAACATAGTTTTAAATACACACTCCCAAATTGCTCAGTAAAAAGACAGTTAGGAAAAACAAAATTTACACAGACTATAAAGAGTACTAAGTAAAAGCTATAATTATTAGCAAGTAATACACAGACTAAAAATCACCACAATAATTCTAGATTGAAAAATAAGCAGAGATTAGCTAATTTAACAGACCGCAGTTGAAATTCTGTGTTTCTTGAGGGGAAACAAGTATGGCAGCAGTGGCTTTTAACACTAGCCAGTAGAGGCTGCACTACTGCTCATAAATTAGTCTTACGTTACTGTAAGAGATACTAAATCTTGCTGTCCTGCTTACTAACTGCAGCAGAGAAACTTGACAGTTATTAACAGACCTTCCTAAAAGTATTAAATTTAAACAAAATAATTCCTTTATGCTTAAAGTTACTATAAAGTTATTTTTAAAATAACTTCTCCTTCTCTCTACTAGAAGTTATGCTACCTCAACAGAATATACAGCAGGCTTTTTGAAAAACCATAAAAGAATGAATAGAAAGTCGAACTTGTGGCTAGGTGTTAAGCATGAAAGTTCATTTAAGAAATTTCTGAAACTGAAGGAGAGCTGTTCCTTCCAAGATACAGAGTTTAAACTGAATAAAAATGTTAAAAACCAACATGGCAAATTCAAATAAATCAGTTGTGGAAAATCGACAAGTGCCACCAGACTTTGTAGGAAAATCTCAGAGAGGAACAGCAGTTTGAAGAGAAACCAGTCTGACGTCTGACATGCTCTTCTCAATGTCTCCACCTACAGAGAGTCAAGAATGCCTTCGGGCTCAAACCCTTCCAATGCTTACACTTGCATTTTATTGAGAAATCAATCTATTTTCCAATCAAACTGCATAGCAATACTGAGTTCAGTCTTAATGCATTTCTCACAGGACCATCACAGCCATTGATCATTTAGGGACAGGTCTGGTTTTTAATAGTGAGTTACTGGAGAATGTACTAATTGCAAAAGTCATTTTGTTTCACATTTAATATAACCCTGATTTTCCACCTTTACACTGTATGCCCAGAAATGAAAGGCTGAAACAGTCCGTTAATAAACACAAGATGAAAAATTAAAAGCCAGTTACTGTGTGCAAAATCAACTTCTTTGGACTGAATGCCATGCTCATTTACACTAATGACAGCTAGAATGACACTGTATACCTGTAAGAACAAGCATTTTCTCTCTTTTTAGAATCATATATATTAGTTTGGGTAAATATGTCCCACTAAGTTTTACATGTATTAGAATTTATTTGTGTAATTTCTCCATGTCTCTATAATCTAACAGGAAGAATAATTCTCAATTTTTGTATTACAGGAATTAAAGCTTGTTGAAGTTCCTCCCCCCCCCCCACCAAGAAGCAAAACACTGCACAACCATACAGGGAGTCAAACAGTTAAACGTGGCATGAGTCTCAAAAAAGAAACAATTCCCAATGGTAAATCTTCACTTTCATTTAAAGAACATGTGCTGTAAGTAAGGCTTTAGGTAATTTTATCACTGTTTTCTACGCAAGTAACCCATATATACTGATGAAGATACTTTCCAGAATATCTGCTTTGTATTGAGCTTCTGGGAGAAAACTTCATTCTGAATGTTCCTAGAGTAAAAGGCCTTTATCAAGGCTCAGGGCATTTACTGTAGCAGAGCAAGTAGTTGAATAGCAGGATACCTAAACACTCTGAAATGCAGCACAAATCACCAGCAGAAGTATCAAGAACAGGATCATTTCAAAGCAGAGAGGAAGTATTCAAGTTGCAGTACTTTATCTGAAGGCAGACAGAAGCTCTCTTTCATCTCTTGTTGGTTTGTTTTTTTTTTTCCTCCCTTCTTTCATTGCTCCCCATACACAGAGTCAGAGCACTCTCCATACTTTGTTGTGTCCTTCCTCTAGATCTTTAACAAGTTAGTTCATTCTCCAACCCAGTACTCTCCTACTTCCGCCACTGATGCTTCCTCCTGCTGGGAATCAAGAATATGGCCTGCAGACCATGCTTGCTGAGATACATATTTTTAAGAGTGGAAAGTGGACTGTGCAGCAGATTGCAGCAGCAGACCACTAATGTGTATGCAAACCTGAACCTGTGAACTAAAAAGGAATCAAAGGGTGTCCAGAAGCCTCCTTTGTGGGTAAAACAATAGCAGTCACTTGCATGGACTGGATAAGCAGCAAAAGGACATGACCAACAAAAATTGAAAAACAGAAAATAAGTAGTGGAACAAGCTGTCACAGAAGGTTGCGAAATAATCAGCACTATAGATGCTAAGAGTTACTGTAGATGGCTGTCTATAATGGTTTAAAATTATTTAAAATCAATGATGCCACAATGCAGGGCAGGTGACTACACTATGCCCTGGTGGACCTTGCCTGGTTCTAATCTGGGTTACTTTCAAAGACCCCTTCCAACCCCAAATGAGATCACTATTATTAATCACTATCATAGCTCTTTCTTTCCAATCTTCTGGGCTTTTTTCTCTAAAACACTAATTAATAACTGGGAGCCATTGCCCTGTAATTACTTTCACACAGTAAAACTGTTAATGCATATAGGTAAATTAAAGCGCCAAGTACAGCATGTTTTGTTGAATGTAAACAGGAAGAACAAAAAAATACTTATGTCACTGAAAAATGCTCAAGTCTGAGAGCAGACCAAAGCAGAACTGCTGACTGATTTCTAAATTACACTTTTCTGATGCAAGTATCAATACAAACAATTGCATGTTATACATTTTTAACTGTGTAAAAATACACCGTATCATCATCTTCTGGTTAAAATGTTACATAACAGCCATTTGTGCTACACAATTTAGCTTGAGGCTTGAAGCAGCATAACAATACTAAATCCACTCAAGATGACTCCACGATTAGAAAAACAATCCTGGGTCTTTTACATTAATGAAGCTACAAGGAAGAGAACTGAATGAGAGTTCATTATCACAGCTGCAAGGGACAGGTTGCTCAATAGTACTACCACCCTTTTTTCCCCTACATATGCAGAGTTCTTTATTTTCAATGATAAAGCTTTTCCACTTGTGGAAACTCTATTCAATAACCTTACAAACATATTTTGCCAACCAATGGAATTAGGGCATCTGAATTTCCAAATACTAAGATATTCAAGGTACTTCTAGAACTAAATTCTTCATGGATAAGGGACAGAGTGTTGCCTTTGTTCTACAGAAGATATGACTCCACTGATAACAGCTGCATTCTAAAACTACTGCCTTATCTTACATAAATGATGTTACACACGAACAACTCTATCACGCTTTTTATTTCTTGACTTGCTTCAGTGCCACACACACACCTGGAAAAGCTTTGATCTGCTAAGTGGTAACAGACTCTGAATGAAACCAACAGATTTTTGCAAGTCCTCAGGCTAGCAAGAAAGGGAAGGGGAAAGAACAAGAAAGAATTTTACTTTCACAGTACCTGCATGAAGCCATATTTGAGCCAGAGTCATCCAAGGATGCAGGGGACCTTGTTTAGGGGCACTGCTTTGCAGGGATGAAGCAACCTCAGACAGTGCTTGCTCCACTCTGGAAGCTGCTATTGATGTGGCATGAACTGAACCTGTAGAAGTAACAAAAAAAAAATTTGCCATCATAAAAAGAATGAAGGCCATACACATTGCATAAAACATTTAATCGTAACTATTTTCATAACAGGTTTTACCTCAAATTCCTCCAGATTTAATTTACATGTACCATTTTGGAGAAGTTTTTTGAAATGTCAGGTTAATTTTCCTTGTTATGTAAGCTTTTATACTGATCTGAAAGACTATATAAAAAACACACTGAACACTGGTAACTATACCTGACACATTGTTGGGTTGCTACTATGAATACTCTCTATTAAACTCAACACCTCTTTTCTGGCAATACGTGATCCAAAAAAAGGTTTGTAATGGTATCATACACTGTAATCTTCAGGTTGCTGCATGCACTTTGATGTTAGTAATTGGTATGTCTTTCCATAGAGTGCAATTAGAGGACTATTTTAAGACTCATAACAGTACAAAAAAAGAGAATCAAAATGTGCAAGATGATCACAACACACCCCATCATAAATACACAATTAAACTGCACTGAATGTAAACCTTAGCTAATCAAGAAGACTGAGTTAAAATGCCTTGTGGCAAAAAAGTCCCTTGCATAAAGAACATTCCCAAAGCATACTATGTAAAGGATAATTCTTGTAAAATGAAGTATTTACAAGTGACATTAGAATCTCATTGGCAGATACTACCCTTTTCAAAGGACTGGAATTAAAGAACCTTCTATGACTAGACAGTATCTAATGGCAACTGTACTCTGGATCGCCAATTACTGACAGCATATTTAGTAGTAATTTTTTTTAAAAATATCAAGACCACAAATATTTTAAGCTACACTCCTTCTTGTCATCTAAGCTTCAATGTATCTGTACTTGTTTTATAATTACAAATTACAAAATCTCAGACTGACTAGGCCTGATTAATAAATAATGGAAATGAAACATTCCATATTGGATCAGATAAGAAGTCTTCTGAGCCCATCAAGATATCTGTAATGGTCAAACGGAAGTGCCCCAAAAGAAAGTACTGAATCCTGTACAGGTTGAGCTGTGCCCCACAAGCTCATCCTCATCACTAGCGGTTAAGAAATAAACGAAACCTTCACTCTCAATATCACAGGTTTTCTAAGAATTTTAACAAGGGATTTACCACATAAAACATGCATTCTTAAGTGTGACAAGATAAATCAGCAAACCAGAAAAGCAGAAGAAACTCCTAGTACACAGATCAGTAGGAAGATGAAGTTTGTCTGAAAGTGTGCATCATGTTTCCCTTAACTGAAGAAACAAGGGAAAAGCAGCACAGCACATAATTAGCATTTCATATGTCATTATGAACAAGGAATTGCCCTGAAGATCTGAAACAGTATCTGACTGTGGAGTTTGCTTTCCTGTAGTGGCTGATGAAACAGCTCAAACTCCAGCCTGCTGAGTTGAACATTCACTGAAGTTTTTGTGTGTCTTATCTTTAAGGCTTATCTTCTGAAGAAATACAGAAAGGAAGTCTAAGCAAGAAGCATGTGGAGCGTATTCCAAGAAAAATACCAGCAAAGTTACCATAAATAAGCACTAGTCACCAGTAATCCTTTTCTTGTCTGACTTCCATTTCTGTAAAAGCATGTCGCTGCAGCCTGCTACTTGTCAGTCTTCCACGGACTAATAGTGAACGGGCCTCCTCATCTCTCCAGAAGAATTTGTAAAGAAAAAGTGTGATTTACTGACACAAAGGACATCATCTAATCCCTTCCTTCTGAAAAGGAACTATTCAATTTTGTATTAAAAAGGGCCTATATTTTCTATTATTTAAAGTGAGGACTCTGGCTGCTAGCCAGGCCACAAGTCATTTCATAAAGAAAGTATGCTGTTAGATTTTAAACCTCTAGTACTTAACCATAAAGTGCATATGGTAATATATTATTAAAACTTTTCGTACATCAATGTCTATATGAGAAAGAACTATACTGTGATAAAATTCTTATGAGTTGCAGTGTCACCTATATTAAAGTTAAAATGGAGTGGATAAAGAGTGCTTCCTATGGTAATTAACTCCTATCCTGAACTTTATTCTGAGAAGCAGAAAAAAAAAAGACATCTCAAAAAAAAAAATCTTTCTAGAACTTGTTTTCCAAAGTGTTATTATTCAAATGGCTTATATTTCCTGTTTAGGAAAAAGGTATCCCTTAACATATTGCAGCAATTAGTTCTCTGAAGAAAACACACACATATACAAAGTAATAGTCTTCAAGTGTTCTCACTTCAATCAAACTATGAGAAAATAGTTACCTCCTGTCTTTCACTAAATTAATACAGCTGATATAAAAACTTATTCTAAATTAATTATTAATATTAACAAGCTAAAATTCAACATGGACCAAGTAACTTAAACTGTTTTAGAAACTCAGACTGCAGATTATTCACCATGATCAACTAAATTTAAGCTGCCTCTAAACAACAACCCAAGTAAGTGGATTCTTGGGGTTTAAGTTTGAAGATCAATGTTAAGCAGCATACAAAAAAAACTTGGGTAATCTTCTGCAGGGCCGTTTTGAAATCTCAGCCTTTGAAATCCTTCATGCTTCAGTCTTATTTAAAATGTAAAGAACTTAAGGATGTTGCGAAACAGCACAAGAGCATCGATATTTGGGCTTTTTTGTTTGCTTTTGCTTCTTTAAAAACCCTCCTTGCAGTGGCTATTAAGTGAGGTATCAAGCACAGGGCTTTACAGCTTCCAAAAGGAGGACGGATGACCTCTAGTACAGCCTCGCATATCTAATCAGCACAGCCACTGTATCCTTTAGCACACTTTTACATCTTTGCTATTACCTTTTTTTTTTTTTTTTAAAGTAACAGCAGTCTTTTGACACTGCCCAATCAGGCATCTTTCATGTACTTGCACTTATGCTGATAGCTCTAACCCAGAAACCCCTAAATGCTTCTTTAGTATTGCCACAATTAGCTGCCATCTGACTCATTCCTGGCTCCTTCTGTTAAAACACAGTAAGCTTTCATTTTGCAGACAACTAAAGATCATTTAAAGATCCTGTGTACTAAAAAGCTTTTTCTGACCTTCCTTCGAATTTTATTCAACCCTTTTATTAGAACTAACTTATCTGAACTATTTGTTCCTTGTTCTAACCCAGGAGTCCCTAGATTCAGATCTTTATAGTCACATTACAATTCTAAAACGTACAGTAATTTCAACTACAACTGGTAAAGATACATAGTGGTTTGTGAGAAACTAAGGGTAAAGACTGGATCTTAAAGTCTGTTTGAGGCCTCACAGATCCTATGTAGCCAGTTACCTATTTGGTGGCTCCCTGTTGGTTTTGTCCCAAGTTCTGCTCTCTCTTCCCATCCTTACCTGTATTTTTCTGTCTTTGGTCTGTGTTCAGTACCATCAGCCAAACACAAACATATCCTCAGTGTTACAATTCACTCAGTTGTAGCCTCCTTCAAATGCTCAGATAGAGTAGCAGTAATTCCTGGTTTAAAATTTTACCGTATCTTTTACACACACAAATACCCTTGCTCTTCCCAGACAACTTCTAGACCTGCTGTGACACTCAAAAATCAAGAAAAAAATTCCCTCAAAATACCACAAGCAGCAAAGAGTGTTTATTTTGAAATATAAAAGCATGAGGCCTTGAAAAGTAATACATCCAAATGGTAATATACAAAATGGATCTTGGCTACTCACTTTCATTTGTTTAGTTTTTTCTGAAATTTGTTTATATTAAAAAGGCCAAGTGGGAAACAGCGACTGTCTTTGCAAGATCCAGAATTCACTACTTAAATTATTGATTAACATCTAAAATCACAATCTCATTCCACACTGCAAAGTGTGACAGAAGATTTAATCATAACAAAATGTTTCTAAACTAAAAAGGTATAACCTCCCATTCAGGTTTCCTATAATGACATTTGTCCAGAATTTACAGTTTCTACTCACCGTACTAACATAACATCTGCAATAACCATGGTTATGTCAATGCTGCAATTCAATCTCAAATAGAAAACCTACCAACAACCATATACAAACACAATTTAACCAAGAAGTTAAGTAATTTCACAGAAACCTTTCTTTTCCAAGTCACACCTACAGTTCAACTTTTGTAAACAAAGTGTTCAATTTATTCTCTTCAGGTTTTTCTTAAGATAAATATTACAGGAGAGTCTAAATGAAACCCTATGTAAATAAGCATGTTACAACTTCTTCAGTTCTTTCTTTGTGCATTTCCCAATACGTTCTTCACAACATAGCCTAAAGAACATGAATTAAGACATGGACTCTCTCAGCACTTAGTTGGCTTGCAGGCTTGGAGAAAAACAAAATCACTTTGCTATGTACATCAAATTTTCCTTCTGAAAATTACTGAAAGAATGGACTGTCACCCTTCATGAAACATGTTCATATCAACTGACAAACATTATAACAGGATTTCTTTTTATACCATAAAGGAGAATATTACTAAGCAGTTTTATATTCATCACATTTTCAATGTTTCACCATTTACATGACAAAAAAAAAGCTTTAACAGCAATGCTCATGCAGGAGAAAATAGGAAAACCGCCATGACTTTCAACTTCACACACACACAAAGCTGGCAGTAAGAACGTTACTGGTGTGACATATAGAGAACTCTAAAAAAAGCAATCGCACGATACAAAGAGGCAGTACCTTCTGCAGGACTAATACATGATTGAAGCGATGCATTTGATAAGATGCATTTTGACAGGCTTGGCCAAAATTAACAATTTCTCCTATAAAATTCCTTAAGTGTCTGAGACACTTTTCACAATCACAAATTACAAAGCTAGCTTATCTTTTCGTGCAAAGTTATGCATAGAGATATGGGTCAGGTATGGACAGCATCATTCATAGAGCATTCTCTCAGCTCTTTGAAAAAGATTTTCAGTGCATAGTCACTGTTAAACATTCTGTTTTATGTATCTTCTTCCTTTTCTCTCCTCCACCAAACTGGTCTACTCTACTACCTCATAAAAAATCTATGAAAAAGTAAAGTAATAAATGAAAAAAAAAATCCTGTAATTTAGTATTCAAGGCTAAATACACAGCTTTAAAATGTTACTGATTAGAGAAAAAGAATACTATTTCACAACCTCCTTAAAGCAGCATTTATTTTTCTTGATCTATATTCTTTGTTCTCTCTTACTTAGCTTGTTTTCATAATTTCATTATTTTAAAGTGTACTCCTAAGAGATTTATTCTACAAGCAAGATTTGTACCACAAGAGAAAGTAATAGTTTATTATGACTCATGACAGCAGTTGCAGCGTTGCATTCTGGACCAACGTACTCCTTAGGAACAGCAGTGGCATAAAATCTTCTCTAATACAACATACTGGCAGCTGGCCATTATGTTATACAAGACCTTCCTAATATATCTTTATTTGCAGTCCTCTAGAAATGAATACTGCCTCTTTAATTATTAAATGCAAGTGTTAGTTGAGTGCATTCAGATCTCGTAAGATTACAGTCCTTGGGGTGACTGAATGGGCAAAGAGCATCAGCCTTGCTTTACACACTATCAAACTTCCACTACTGATGGACGAAACATGTACGTTTTGTGGTAAAGGAAAGGATGATTTAAGTCCTTAAGAAATTAACAGAACTGCACAGTGAATACTACTTACAAACTGAAACAAGGGAGTAAAAACCATGAAAGTAAGCATCTGATGGATTGCCTTTGAACAGATCAAACCACAAATTAAAACCCAAAGTAAGAAGGAGGAAAAAAAAATTATATATATAAACCGAAAACTCTAAAAAAGCCAGAGGATTTCTGATAATCTTCAAACTGTAAATCAGGTTTACAATGTTTCAAAAGATAAAAAAAATTAAGAAAGAAGATTACTGTTTACATTAAATATTTTCATGGAGCCTTTGCTAAACCTCTAAAATCATGTTCCTGTTCAACAGAAATTGGAAGTCAAGTAAATAATACAAAGTGCCTTTCGCTTCTTTCACTAGAAAAAAAAAATTGAACTGAGCAAGATATAGAACATGAGATTTTCAGCCCTTGTAACTATACTCGCATCTAGGCAAACCTCTACTTACTCAAAGATAAAGAGCTTTAACTTTCATTAATTATTTACACTATACAAAGGACTCCAATATCTGGGTTTTTTTCATGGTTTCGCTACTTTTAATGCATATGGTAGAAGCTACTTTCCCTGAGGATACAGTAGCTTTGAAATGGAAAACCTGGACTTTACATAATGGAATCCATACTTCTGCACTCTTTCAGTTTGCCTTCATTCTTGAGTGGGTTCTTATTAACTTGTAGCTCTGCAAAGAACAAGTAATTTAATGCTAACCGGGATGTACTGTTCATAGAGTAGGTCTGAGCAACTTCAACTCAATGACACCCAAAACTGTAATAGCAATCATTCAGCTATTCAAATGCTTCAAGAAGAAAGTCAGACTTCAACTAGTTAAACTTCTGTAGGACACAGATTTCTGGGAGTCTACAAGGAACTGCTTTCCTCAATTTCCAGTTACAGACTTACCTAAGAGATAGTGTTTTCAAAGCTCCAGTCTTATGCCAGCTATTTGAACAAGTGAATTTTGCTAATACTCAAAGATTTATTTTCTACATTTTGTTAGGAATTAATATCTCTGACATGAGATCAGTTAAAGGCTAGTTGTCAAAAATGAATTTCTTAAAAAAGTCTGGATTATAGTAAACGCAGTGACAAAACTAGTGCTATGCATAAAGCGATGAGTGAAGGACAATTTAACAGAAATGAAAAGGAGTTAAAAGGAAATGGCTGGAAAACTATGTTGATTTTATCCTGCCACCTGAACTACTCTGGTAGCATTACTGTATAGTTTGTATTCAAACAACATGGGGATTGATCTTACAGAATGTTTAAATTGGCATAATTTCAATGAACTGAATAGCTTTTGAGTTGAAACGCTGATTTTTCACTGCTCTAATACCTCTGAATCATTCCAATATGCCCTACCTGCAATACGAAAATACACACTGATATTTAGGCGATTTTTTCCTTCCTGTGAATTTTCAGGGAAGGTTTTGGATGCTATTAGCCAAAGGCTTTCTAAAATTAAGTCATTAAAAACTGTACAGATAAGAAGGAAATCCTGTGGAAAGGACAAGACTGTTAGGCAAAAGATGCCATCAATGGTAATTTACAGCAATAAATGCCACAACAGCAGTCTTGGCCAATAAACTCTTTTACCAAACACCTATCATTTTCCGTAACAGTCATGAGAAGAGTATTAAATATGTCTGTAACTTTACCTCTTTTGGGATCAATAAAACAGTCTACTCTGAGGAAACTCTTCAAACCCATTCGGTATTTCATGAAGAGCATATGAAAGGCCAGATTTCACTGATACTCTGCTGAAACTTAAACTGTTTAAACACGGTTTATCAGTTATGAAGATTATCAGAAAAATACAGCACAAAGTAACACGCCCATGAGGAAGAGAAAGCCAATTTACAGCGAGAAGGTGTACAGGGCTCAGGAACTTGTTCACAGTATGCAGAGGCTGCATGGGGCCAGACAAAGGTATCTGGTTTAGGATGAGGATGAGGAAGATGAGAAGATACAAACAGCTGGAGAGGAGACTCTGTTCTTGAGAGAGAAGATGAGGAAGTATCAGAAGCTAAAAAGCGAAACAAAGAGAATGATAAGGGTGTGGTGGGGTAGGAAAGAAAAAAAGATCCAAAAGGGTTTAATGGACTCATGGATGCCAAAAAAATGCAAAGCATTTATTTCACCATTCAGTAACATGCAAATGGCTTCTACATAAAATATCACTTCTTCTGAAAGCAACATAAAAAACCCCAAATCTGTACTCATATGTACTCTTCTTCCATACTAAACTAGATTAAAAAAACAAAGATTTTTTTCGCTATGCTCTAAGGCATAAATTCATAAAATATATTTAAGGGGAAATAAAGACCAAAATTTAAAACTCTGCTACTGTTGTTTCTTCTTATGATAAACTCAGTGGACTGCAACCAATACACAACAAATTCAATAATCTGTTTTTAAAAAGATTGAGTGCAATTTACCTTAACCAAAATAGTCAACTGAGTCTCAATTGATTTGCATATGCATATCTATCTTTGGATATGAAATGTGCCTGCCTCCCTGTGAGATTTTACTTCAGTGATTGATTCATCACAACTTTTTTTTTTCTCCATATTTATTTCCTTCATCAATATACACAAATATGGGTGCATGCCACTCATGGCAAACCAGCTGAAATAGAAGGCAAACTTACAGCAGATTTGCCACAGTTGTTCATCTTCAGGATACTAGAATTAACAGTCTAGCCTTGTAAGAAATCCACAATACACTCTTCTTATACTTCAAAAGTTACACAAATTTAAACTTGAATCATTTATCATTTCTGATTACGAGACTGGTGAGCTCTATATAAAACTGTTTAAGACTTTTTTTTTTTTAAATTTCAACTTCTGCTTAATTGATACATCGAAGAAAAAGAATGTTTTACACCCATTACAGCTAGATATATTTTTTTTAAGGATTTTAAAATTCAAATTCCAAGTACGGAAAATTTCAGATGTGAATTTTAGCTCTCATTTCTTGGTACTCAGATTGGCTGCACTATGACTAGACAGGAAAGGGGATCATCATCATAGGTGGCAAGTAAAGTTAGAAATGGAAAAATTTCCAAATGTACATGTTTATACACATATATAAATATGTATACATGTACATAAATGCATATACATGGTGGCATTATACTGTATAAAGAGGAAATGAGCAAACATTTCTGTCCTAAGAGCTTTTTCTGCAATACCTTTCCTGCATACTCCTATTTTAGCATTTATTTACTTAAAAGTCAAATTCCTTCTGCATTTCTAAACATATGATCCACAAAAATTTCGTGAGCTCTTTCAGCCTCTAAAGGTCTAACATCTCAGCCATCTATTCTTTCAATCATCTGCCTTTTGCAAACAACGCTTTTTTCAGTCTTGTTTAAAGTTTTCTCACTCAAACACTATGACAAGCTTGACTTCTTTTATTCTTATAGTACCATAAACTTTTAATTTCTGCAAAATTTTTATATCGCCTTCTGGATAAAGAATTTTGGACAAAACTTGGATATGGAGCTTTTATATGTACACTACTGTATAGACACAGTAGAAAACAAAGCTCTAGTCCTTACCAGAATTTGAGTGTTGGTATTGCAACAATGTTTCTGCTAAAATTAACAATTAAAAAAAAAAAACCAAGCAAACAAAAACCAACTCCAACCTCCCAAAAAACAGAAAAAAACCCAAGCCCAACCCATCCTCCACAATTACCTTTTATAGGAAAAGTAATCAAAAAGGGACCCTATATTTTTAATTTCCCATCTTGTCCTCCTTGACAGCAGAGATAAGCTCTAACAACACAGCTGAGATTCAGAAAAAAAAGGCAAATTGGAACTTCTAGAAAAAAATCAGAACTTATGTATAGATCCTGTTTTCCAATCAAGATATTGGTTGCAGGATTTGCATCTGGGGCAAACGTCTTGAAAAGCTCACTGTTTTGGATGAGGGTTCATCTTTACTTAAAAGCATTGAAGAATATGCAGTCTTTAAAAAGCACCAATTCATTATGCTCTCAAGTGTGGCAGATATGAAATAGGACACTCCAAAGGTATAGATGAAGAGCTTTGTGTCCCCATGGGGGAAAACCAAACAAAACCCCACAACTAACCACAAAAAACCTCCCACAACACCTCCTCAACAAGCACTTTTGTGAAGGCATAAAATAAAATAGCTATACCCATGTCTACCTATATATATGAATTTTTTTAAATCTAGTTATGTCCTTAAAATGAAATAATGAGCTAGACTAAAATACAGAATTATCACTGTAGAATGATATAATGTTACCTTATACATTTGAATTATATGAATACTAGACAACAGAAAATTCCACATTAGGGGCAGCAAGTTAAATTATGCCATACTTCAGACCATACCATATTGCAATTCTTTGAAATCAGGTGACCTAATCTTTCTCATAAAAACTGTTTGCCACTACAGCAAGCACTTTCTATTTACTTACATGATTTCAAAATTAAGTGAACATTCAATCCAACTTTAACTTTCAGAAATTAAATATCTAAAGTGGATTTTTCTCTACTGCACAACTCTGATACATTTCAATGTATCTTAATTTATCGGTCAGTGTATTCTAATTCATAGGCTGGTAAACTTTCCCATAAGCTTTTTCTGTCAATGTGTGATTAAGAAGAAACTTGCATCCAAAAAGTGCCAGAAAAATCATGCTACAGTTTTGAGATAAAACTCAGGAAACAGAAAACTCTCAGTATTTAGAATGCAAGTAACGTACTGTGTAAAGGGTTTTGGAACTGGCATCATCATGGTAATTCCTTCTGCAATTTTCACAGAACGCATGGCTCACCTGCTCTTTGGTTATATGACTTTTAAGGCATATCAATTTGCATTGTGATAACCGAATATATTAAAATAGGCGAATTACATATTGTAAATATTTACTGACATGTAACAATCTTAGCTTTTATGTAGGGCATCTGTGCACCATAATTTTTGATATGTATATCAAAATATGACAATATATATGATTTGATGTCAAAGCTATGTCTACAGTAAGCCAATCCATCCATGTAATTATATTTTAATATATATTAAAGATTTTAATTAATTTAATTAGCAAGGATGTCTTCATGTTTTTTGAGATTAAAAGTTTTCTGAATTTTTTCTGATTTACCTTTTAAAAAGAATATATGTGCAAATACCGGATGGACAGAAAAAGCACAGGACTTTGGCAAAAAGCCTAGTTCAGCATACTAATTTTTAGCCCCTGTATAAGAAAATATCACTAAGCTCAGCAAGATCCATACTATGGATATTTTAATTTACAGAGAACGTGGTCAGCAAGTACTTCATAAAGAAAAAAGAAAAAATTTCGTACTGCACAACGTCTATTTCCACTTAAACGACAAAATAAAAATATGATTTCATTTTGCAAAACAAAACAACTAATACAAAATCTAGCCATGGCGAAACCAATTTACCTATTTTATTGTTCAAATGCAGTTCTTACCTGTTTCAGGATCACTGAAATCTGGTAATGTAATTGTATTAAGCTGTCGTCTATCAGCAATAGCTCTGTCTAACAGGCTGCTCCCACGTCCGGAATCACTGTAATGAAGTACAGAAATTGTAAGCTATTAAAATATAAAATTATATACTGAGATACAAGTTGCATGCTGCCCTCCTCCCACAAAGGTTCTTGCTATAAAAGTTCTTGCTATGAACAAATTTAGTATCAAGCACCACTAACCACTCACAATGCATTAAAACAGCAGCATTAAAACAGAATTAAGCTGAGCAAAACTACATCTATACTTACTTCAGCAATTCTATTTTCATAATTAATACAAGCATGAAGGGAATACAGGTTTTTAATTTCATAGAATCATAGCTAACAGCTTTACAGAAAGGATTTATTGTACCTTGAACTTTTATATAATATGAGGTACAGCTCTCACAGGAAGCCGAGATGGCAGATGTAAGTTTGAAAATCCACACTTCCCAGACTGAAGAGAAACACTAAACTCAGGACATCTAATTTTAGGTAAAGATGTAATAAAGATGCCATAACTACATTTCACATAAAAAGGCATCACTTTTATCTCTAGAGTTTGGGGGTTTTTGGCTTGTTTTCCTATTAATATGCACACAACACATACAGATCAACTGCCTAACGTTGAATTTGATCCTAATACCGCAGTAGGAACATTTAGAAGATTTCCAACACCTAGCAGTGGTTTTCACTGATTGCTCCTGTGGACGAATGCACTTAATTTCTACTTTAGTCGTAACTCACTATCTGTCCCTCAGGCTTCTTGTTGATATACTTGCTGGAAAACTAATTGCTCCTAGAGCTACTATTAAAGATTCAGCAGAAGAACAGGGACTTAAGAACTAAGTGCTCCTTCTCCTTAAGATAAGGTGAATCCTGAGACGCATTGACAGAAAAGTGCAAGGAAGCACATATGGGCACTCTTTAACATTCTATGGTTAATTTCATTTTTAGGATTCTAAGTCTGGTACTGTTCACTATCAATTAATACTTTAATAAATTACTTCATTAAAAACCCAATTTTAAAAAAAACCCACAAACTTAAAAATAATTAAGCTTTAAAGCAATTGGGCTGTTAGCCCAACTTAGCAGAGTGCAAACTTCTGTTTGATTCTCAAAGACAAAAACTCCACAAAATTCCTAGCTTAAAGTAAAGCCTGAGAGACTTTAATCTAAACTTCAAGACTGGAATTCAGTACATCCTTCCATCTGCCTTAATTTTAAAACCACCTCTTTCGAAATTTGAACAGAGAGAAGGGCAAGAAACCTTCTAGCAACTCTTCATAGTTGCATGCTTCAAAACCAGTGAAACAACTTCCTCTCTTCGTACAGCTGTTAATAAAGCGGTATCAATAAAATTTGGCATTACCCTAACATTATTGCATGACTGATTTCCTTACAAAATGATGCCATTATAGAAATCCACAGGAAACAGAAAGGAACTTTCTGGGACACCCACTATCAGTTATAGTTGTTACATCAGTTGGTGCATATTTTCTGGTAACCGCTGTATTAATTACTTCCCCAGCCCACAAGAAATGATATGCCAAATGCTGCTGACAAGGAGAGCCAGGCTTAGCATAAGCGTCTTCTAAGCACAGCACTGGCATTGCTGTTTGTTCTGTTTTCCTAATGCAAACTAAGAACTGGAAAAAAAATTGAACTATTTTCTAATGAACTTAAGCAGCAGGCTAAAGATAAACATTTAAAACTTCCAAGCCTTGCACCACAAAGTAAGTTTTAAATTCATATTAACCATCTCATGAGGAAAAATGTTTGTATGCCAATTAAAGACAAAAGAAAATTGTTCTAAATCAGCTGAACAAAGGTAAGGCACAGTGTGGCATATACCACATGAAATAAGGGCTAAATCATTATACATAATTTATTTTCATTATTAAAATATTATTGGGGACACTGAACCCAAGTTTACTTCACAAAATCTGATGAATTGCAAGAAGAAATACTCAACACAGAATCATAGAATCATTATGGTTGGAAGAGACCTCAAAGACCATCAAGTTCAACCGTACACCCAATGTCACCATGCCCATCCACTAAACCATGTCTCGAAGCCCCACATCTAAACATTTTTTGAACACCTCCAGGGATGGTGAGTCCACCACCTCCCTGGGGAGCCCATTCCAATGCCTAACAACTCTAACAGTGAAGAAATTCTTCCTAATATCCAACCTGAACCTCCCCTGGTGCAACTTGAGACCATTTCCTCTTGTCCTATGGCTAGTTACCAGGGAGAAGAGACCGACCCCCACCTCGCTACAACCTCCTTTCAGCTGTGTTTCATACAACACAGCTTATCAAAAAAGTGAGTTCTTATCTCATTGGGAAAATGATATATGAAAATTAGTTTTTGGTTTAACTCAGAACAGAAAAAGATGTTTCAAATAAGCATAAAGGATATTTAAATCTTTGAAAAACAACATTCTAAAAAGATTTCAAATGATTAAAAGACCTTTTATTATTGGCTTAAAGAACTATTAAAAAACCACTTCAATTATTTCCAAAGGGAGACATAATTTTCAAATGCTGCTTTTCAACAAAATAAGTGTGTGTTAAAATTACAGAGGTTGGAAAATTTAAGTTTTCACAACAATCCTGCATTATCATTCTTCACTACATCTGGAGTGCAGTTGGGTGAATAGAACTTCCCACTCACATTTCAGGTCTGACTGATAATTGTTACCCCAGTCAGACAGATGTGGATCACCATGATACAATATGAAGGTATTCAGCCCTTAAATTTCACATAGACCATCCAAAGAAAGGTTACAGTTTGGTATCTGTATTCACTGTTTGATACAACTTTGAATGTGTGATTCCTAAAACCTGTCTCCTTCCATCATGATGCTTATCCACAGCTCCCATCCATTCCATTCCTAATTAGATTTTAATTTGTTATCATAAACCAGAACTTCAGGAAAAGCTTTAGATGTCAAGATAAAAAAAGCAGTAAAAACCTGTCAGATGCAAAGTAGTGCTCATTAATTTTTCCACTTAGATGCTCTTGAAGGAGAGAGGTGACATGAGAGTTAGCAAGTATTGCTGTTTGAAGTTGACACAGTCAAGAGTAAGTTTTCACAGTCACTGCTCATGTCTGAAGGAAGCATTACTTAACACATATTTAACATGGCACCGTAGCTCTTGGCACACCACCACCAACAAAAAAGTAATGACAAGCCACGACTAGAGCCCTGATCTGTGCAGAGGATGTAACAACAGAGGTGGAGGGTGAAGAGTTGTGCCGGAGTACATGCAAAGCCTCACTGAAATTAAGCTTACATAGAAATTGTAACTATTCTGCACAGCACAGCATTCTGACAGTAAACTCTTAAACTGCCCTCCCCACACACACAACCAGCCAACTAAAATAAACCACTACCCACTAAGTTAGAAGATAAATTCTATCCTGGGTCCCTGCTGCTAGTTCAGTGACTTTGAGTTGAAAATAATTCAGCTCAAACCTTTCTGGTTGCTGACCTACTTGCCTTCTATAACCCCCGAGTCCTGCTCCCTGCTCCACAGTGCAGTATCAGAACATCTCGCACTGTGACTGACTCAGGTCCCTTCCCAGGCTTTTCCTGTCACACCCTCCAAACTCTCCTGCTCTGAACTGCTCACTAGCTTGCTAAGTAGAGAAACAATTTTTCCTCTTTGGCCACTCTTAGGCCAACTCTTTCAATCTTGGTAAAGAGATGCATGTGTTTACATAACTGAGATCTAACAAAGTAACAGTGAAAACTGACCAGATAACATTCATCATACTGCTATACAGGTATCTGATGCCACCTGGTACAAAACTCTTCTGCTGCAGCATCTCTTCTTCAGAAATTGTCAATCCTTCAAACAACCAGACAGCTGCAAAGTGGCCTTCCCGTTTATTTCACAGCTTATCTAAATATATACGGCAAAGGAGCTTCACAGAAGCATTTTGGAAACCCAAATAGGACTGTATCAACTTCTCCAAACACTTGTTAATGCCTTCAAAGAACCTAAATAGGTTCATAAGCAAGACATCCCTTTAAAAAAAAGCCATGCTGACTTTGCAAGCACATCATATTTATTCATGTTTCTATAGTCTCAACTAATGTCTAGTCCTCCTTCATTCTATTTAGTGAAAGTCCTTGAACTAAATTTCCACTACAGCAATTTCTCCACTAGCCAATATATAACCCGGATCAGGAGGGGGGAATCAAGACAATACCAGCACATGGAGCCCCATTAAGGAGAACGGCAAAGTTATCCAATCTCTGTAACGAGTCCTCATCACTGCAGAGTATATTAGCTTCAGCATACCTTACTTCACAGAACCCTGGGTAGTTTCTGCATGTCCATCAACTAGTATCTTTGCATTTCAGTCTCCAGATACACAGAGGATTAGTTTGGTCATATGAAACACCAGACCAAGTAACAGCAGGGCTGCTGACCTAATATTGCTCTGAAAGGCTACTGAGCAAGGCACTGAGCAGCCTAGAGTTCTACAGCATCTTACCTTGGGTTAGTGAGATTGTAGCAGGATTTCCAAATCTGGAGCATGTGTTTACAGCTAAGGAGTGCTTCATCTGGGCCTCTGCACAGGGACTCCAATTTGACTTTTGTAAACAGTAATCTAGTGAAAAAGGAAAGGAAGTTAAAAGAGAAAGAAGAGATATTCCAATTCAAGCAAAATATTTTTTAAGATAGCCAACATCACACCAAACTGGAGAAAATGTAACTTTAAAGACAGCGTTAATTTAAATAATTGTTTCACAAAGTAATTACAATAAATTCAAATATCTAACATCAAAGTAATAGTGCTTTTTACAAGACAGCCTTTTCAACTGGACAGAATCAGTAGCTGACAGGATTTTTTTTTTTTTTTTAAAGTTAAGCAAGACAATGTAGCTTAGTGAAATCAGCAAGACCACTAAAACAGTACCTCATATGTTGAAGAGAAAAGAGATGTCTCCACTAAAGAAAATCTTTGCTGCTTTTCTGAGAAAGGAAAGTACTTTCCATTAACTGGCTCAGATGGTAAGTTATTTAACATATAATTCACAAAAGAGAACAACTCTACTGATGCAAGTTACTTCCCTGTAACACCAACTTCTATTATAGGAAATGGAAGAGGCTATACTGAAAAAGATACCACTAGACCAGATAGATTCACGAGAGGTAGTCAGCATTGGTAAGGTCAATAAGAAAATGTAGCTCCACTCCACATTACGTTACCATCAGCAGGCACTGAAATTGATGTTTGACTTGAATTTTGAACATTTTGAACATTTACAAGTGACAACCTGAAGAAAGCACATCATTCATCAAATATGCAGCAAACTATTTGTAATAGAAGTAAGCATGTTTGCTGGAAGCCACTATAAATTAATTCTGATTTCAAAGTTGATGTTTCTAATGGCATCCAGACAAATAAAGTACATAGCCTCATAAGATGATGTCTGCATATTCCTTTTACATTCTCTGTGTCAGTAGAAGGTTCTCTACAGAGATTAAACTTAAGCACCTTCCTGGATAATTAAAGAATATAAATGCAATGAAACATTAAAGCGCTAGTCAATTCGTATGCACATTTATAGGAGTCACAGCATCTGGGATCAGATAATACACTTGAAAAATACTAACTTAAAAGCAATTTTTAGTAAATTGCAAGATTAAAGAGCACAAAGCAGGAAGAGAGCATGCATATAAAACTGTTAGCCTATTTTCTGTTTTTAAACCCAGGTGTACTTTGGCATTTTATTCCAGTGCAACCTTAATCATCCTAAGTGAAAAATTTGTATGATTGGTCATATGGTTTGCGTGGGAAGACTTAGAAGGGTGTAGAGGGTGGGCATGTGTGAAAGCTCAGAACTTTCGTATCCCAAATACAAACTTTGAGGCTGCTAATAGTAACTGCAAACTGCCAGAGGGTTTTCTCAAGAAAAAGAAATGACATCAAGTGCCTCAACAAGTTACAGTAGCTAAAGCTTCAGTGTTGCACTGAATGTCCTTTGCAGAGACTACCCAGCATGTAAATCTAAAAATGAATCACACTACCTTAATTGTACAATGTGCATGTTGGTGGAACTGAGGAGGAAACGAAAGGCAGGTCGCCGAGTTAGTTTAAGAGCATGATCACCTGTGGATAAGCAAGGTAAATAAGGTCATATGGAGTCTCACCTGATGTCTTGTAGGAATGCAGAACAGAGTAATCAGTTACACTAGTTTAGCTTTCTTCCTATCAGTAAATTGGATTTGAGTATACAGGGAACTATATAGATAATTTAAAGTCATATTTTATTTGGCAGAGCTGTCCTCTCTAGATATTCGTTTAACTGTGACTATTATCATCCGAAGAAAAAGTGTCCAAGTCTGTCCATCATTTTACTCAAGAGAGAAGGAAAAATGACAAATAACATCCTCCTCCCCTCACACTACTACATCTATTCTACCCTTGACACATGCACATCCCCCCCGCCCAAACAAGACCTGAGCATCAAAACTCAAATCATAGAAGTCTACCTTATATAATCCCTTTCCTGTTTCTCTGTATGTAAAAAGAGAGTAATTTTTACAGTTTGAAGAGCCTATAGAAGTCCAATTTTTAAAAATTTCTCATCATAAAGCACTTCACAAAAGTTATGGAACTTAATAAATTCAGAAACACTGAATTTACAAGTCATTCTAGAAAGAAGATAATCATAATATATACCTTATTAGGTACAGTTTACAGATAGACTGAATTTACATTAATAGCCTTCAAGCATTTAAAACTTTCAGGAATTTAGTAGCAAACAGAAGGTAAAAGGTCAGTAAATCACTAAGATTCAGCATGTAAGAGCTCAAAAAAAATTGAGCAGGAGATAGAAAGGGGGGGATTTGATTGTTAAGAAATGACTTAAACATGTACAAAACAGCAGATATCTGTGCAACAAAAATGTATGAACCTGGATTACTAGTGCAAGATTCAAGGGCAAGATACCAGAAGACAAATGTAATAATTTAAGCAACACATCAGTTCGACGCTTCAGGATGCACTTGGTACACATAGAGTATTATCCCTGTTTCTTAAGCTTTATGGCAATCAAGGGGACTGGATGGTTGCACATTTCCCAAAATACAAAATGATGGAAAAATATTCATAATTCTAATAAAGAAAGGCTAGGCAATTGTATCTAATGGGCGGGGAGGAAAAAACTACACTGCTGTGGGATTATCCACACTAGACCAAAAATAATATTTTGGATAGAAAAGCTTGCATTTATAAAGCCACATATAGTAGTTTCCCTGGGTCCGAGAAAAATTTTGACTATAAACCACATAATAACTAAGAAATGTCTGAAAACTGAAATGGGACATTAATAAAAGGAGTAAATGTTTAGTTGACAGGTGTTCATTAACAAATGGGGGAAGGAACGGAAGAAAGAGGAAGGAGGCAATGGGTAGGAGGACTACCATGTGACAAACAGGTCTCTCAAATTAACTTAATTCTTCCAACTTCCCCTGAAATATGGTTGGAGGTACAAGTTGATAACAAGATAAACAAGCAGCTCAGGGACAAGTATTACCAGGAAGATTTTAGAAACTATGAGGTACATCATCTGAAAAAGGATTTTCTGAAAGGCCAACTTCAAGCATCTGTGGAAACAACTCTTGAGGAATACAGCCTGCATTACTGACACACAGAATTTTAAACTTTACAGGCACATTTCACACCTGTTTTTAATATATTAATAAAAACGGTGAAGAATGGATAAAAAATACCAAGAGATAGGATGACGAAAATCAGAAGCCGTACATTTTACGAGTATCATGAATTATCTGGCTGTGTCTGTAAGAGTCAGAGGTTTAAATTACTGGCACACAGTGCAGAACAAAACACAACAGAGTAATCACAGCACGGTGGGATAGCACTCATCACTAAGAATGCAAATACTGAGGAATAGACAATATTCAAAATAGAAACGAAGATTAGAACAATGTGCGTCAGTGATGTGTCAAACTGGAATAAATATAACAGATAACAAGAACAGAAATCTGTTTGGGTCAAATCCTTTGGGGAAAGGAAGCAGGTAAAACAGGTTCTGTGAAAGACATTAGACTAACCGGGCATTTGTTTCAGCATCAGTGTTTGATATGATTGCAGTTCTTTACCATTAAAGATAAAGCAAATTGTATCATTTTAGGAGACTAATTACCCAGACAGAAAATGGAGAACAAATCAAACTCTTAAGTGGAAAGGCTTAGTTATTCTTGGAGCTAATAGCTGATAAATTTATGAAATAGCTACTGAAGCAGCAAATGACTCCATTACTTCAAGACTGTTCTCACTAACTAATGAGGACATTATAAAACAGCTGCTCAGAGCCTAATCCAGACATTACTGGATTTTTATTTAAATAAAGAATAAAAAATCCCAACTGGGTTTATAACTAAGTCTTTCAATTTCAGTGGCATACACTTGAATAATTTGATAGCAAAGGCTAGCAAAGACATCTGAGATACAGCAGAAGCACGGCATTTAACACAAAGATGCTAAAACATTTAAGGATCTGCATCTCAAGTTGAAGGGGTAAAACTCGTTGTTTGACAAGCCAATCATTGATAACATTGTGCAAGTAAGACATCAGACACATGCAGAGATCCTATCAAGAATGGCAGGGGGCACAGAGGGGAGAGAAGTCAGCACAGAAAGCTGCATCTCAGGTACACAGAAAAAGTAAAGCTAAACTATACCTGAACAGGTTATTATACCAAAAAGTTACATTCTTTAAAGGCTTTTTTAATACCTAAGTAGGGAAAAAAAGAAAATGTGCATACTAAACAATGACAACAGGATGAAGGTTAAGGATATTCAGGAATGAACCCCCAACCTCCAACACAATCCTTATCTATGTTGTCTCAGATATGAAAACAACGACAAATGGAGAATAGGAACACTATAAAAATGATTAAAGTTAATGCAGTCAAAAATAATCCATTTTGCAGAATTACAGAAACAGTGGTACATAAGATTGTCCTTTCTAAAGTAAAAACTTCAAGGAAAATACTGTTTCCGTAATGACTGGGGAACAGCAACTGTATTGCCAATGTTTTTTTCAAGAGGGAAGGCAGATGAATATCTACAATGTTAATAATATGCAAAAATGTATACAAAATTAGCATACAAAAAACCCAAAAGGAGTATTAGATAACACTGTTAATGGAAAAATGGGTTATAGTACAATTTTAATAAAGAGATTGTACCAAACAACCTGTGTAACAGTTATTCCAAACCAGCCAGGTTCATCAAGGTGATACAGCTGTGAAGAAGGCAGATGCCATTCTGGAACGTACTCGTTGGAGCAGAAAGAGAAGACGACATTGCCATCGTACAATACCTTGGTGAGACCACATCTGGAATGTCATGCATAATTCTCATTATAACAGTTGAAAACACACACACAAGAAATTTCAAATTGGAGCAGCTGCAGAGAAAGGCTGTGAGGGTGATCAACTGACTAGAGGCTGCAAAGTTTGAAAAATACTTCATTTAGTCAGCCTAGCCAAAAAAAAAAAAGCCAAGAGGAGGTACAAATTCTATCTATAAATACATGAGACAAGCACCATGAAGGGAAAAGAACAATTTATCTAGAGGACAATGTTTCCACAAAACCGAATATATATAAAGGCCATACAGACTATTAAAACATTAAGGGTGGAAATTAGCTCTCAAGATTATAAATGAAATTGTAGAAGAGACCGCTTCCTCACAGTTCGTTTCGGATAGACTGCGGAAGAGGTGGGGCAAATAACCTGACTGTTCTTAAAATACAGCTGATAAGTTAATGAAAAGTATTACAGATAGGACAACTGTAATAATGGAGCCTTGTGACTTCCAAGGTTCTTGCTAGTGCTCTATTTCTTAATCAGTACAAACTAATCTATTAAATCATGATCTGAAGCTTTCTCTACCAGCCAGCCAGTGTAATTTGTCGCATTCTTAAGAACTTGTGAATCTCCAAAATAAAATCACTGTCTTAATTATGCCTCCTAATTCTCAGACAGCCTGTTTCACTTTTTGAAATATAAAATACCCAGATGCTACAATCACCAATTCCCTTCCACTGCAACACTCTTACGATGTCCTGACATCAAGAGGAGTTAATTTGTCCAGTACTGGCTTAAGTTATTAAGGATATTTCTATTCTGTAGAATGAAGCAAAAATTCAAAGTAGTGAAGACTGAGCTCTGCTATGCCACAAGTAACACTACTAGTATTGAGAACTCTTAGTTCTTTCAGTGAACAGGTATCGCTCACCTTGAGTGCCATTTTAAAACCAGATGCTTTGCTTTTGAGATCACGTAAGCAATTTTCACAAGCTGCTGTGTGCAGTATGAGCACACCAGCTTGAATCAGCCACAGCTAGATATCTGTATTCCACACAATACTACATGAAAAACACCTGCTTTTCATCCCCAAATTCTTTCGTCAAATCTGGTAGTATGATACGCTTTCTATCATTCTTCCAACAGATCTGCCTGCTAGAGCAGTGTCACTCAACACAGTGGTAATCAGGAATCTCCCTCAAGTCCCTCAGGCTAAGAAGCCTTCTACAGTAAACTTTTAATTCCACTAGACTTCTTCTGAAGGGTCCATATCCCCATATCCAGATCAAAACTGAACAGAAAGCTCTATTTTCAGTTAGGATTAGGAGTAAACTTCATTATTATTCTCTTATTATGTAAATTATTTACATTGTTCAGGGCTTGAAGAACATAAGGAGGAGCTGTGCATGACACTGAAGGTACGCTTGAAAAAAAAAAAAATCTTAAGTCCTTCAGCAAAACACACCAAAAGCCTTGCTGAGAACCCTTTAAGGACTCCTCTGTATGCAGCGAGGTCAAGCTAAGCATACCCTTTGCAACAACGAACACCTATCCTCCACCTGAAGAAGCTAAAATTTAAAAGGATGCATCAAATTAACTTTTTACAACACAGGATTAAAAGTGCAACCACCTTCCTTTTACATTTAACCTACTTTGAGTAAATTTAGTAAGTTTTAAAGTAATTTAACAGTTCGCATTTCTAACTTTAGCTAATAGGATTTTTACATAACAATGAATTATTAAAAGATGGTAGGAAAGTAATTAATATACTGGGAGTGCCATAAGTACGGTAACAACCAACAAACAAGCCACGCAGAAAGTGTCAAACAATAGCTTGGTTTCCTGACCAAACCACATTAATTTCTACAATGGCTTAAATGGAAGAATAAACTTTATATATAATCAACTCTGATAGCCTGTTACTTATTAGAGCATAAAAGAAAGATGACAAATACTAGTTCTGTGTAGAGTTATGTAATATTTCATTTTGGTTTCACATTTAAATGCCATTTGATATATCCCACAATTTCAAATCCTAGAATGCTAGGAGAATTCAGAAGAAGTTGTTCTGGTTTTAAATCTAGGCACCACATTAAAAAAAAAGTCTAAACATATGACTTGTGAAATCTTAGACTAACTAGTCTGACAATGACCCTGTATTTAAAAAAAAAAATCACAACAAGGGTGATGCAGAATGTAACACTTATAGAAAGATACTTAATTCTGAAAATAAACATTTTTTTTCAACAGACAATGTAGGCTTCTTTTCATATGATCTGAATTTAAGGGAAAAATAACTACATTGATGTAAAACTTACATTCATATGCATACTTCATACAGTTGCATCTAATTTCTGTAACAAATTGTCATAGTGTCAATTGCCTGTGTAAATTAAATCAGGTTAACTGACAGACCCCACAGAATAATTAAAGTGGGAAAACAGTATGCAGAATGCATAAAATTAAGTTTGAACAAATATTATTCATATTATTCAATATTCATGATCTGAAAGAATCTAAATCTATTTGTCTTTCCTAAATAAAGTGTTAGCAAGTCACTTCTTGCACTCAATTACTTATATAGGAAAAACTTCTGATGACTGGTACAGGAAATGTAAAAGAAATGAGGAAGCAGGAGGAAGCCAAACCGTAGCAAATTCAGTTTCTCTTAGTACATACTATCAGCAAGTGCCCTTCTGATAGCCTTGTAACTACTCATTAAAAAATGGTTTAGAAGAGAAAGGTTAAAATTAAAAGAAAATCCTAGAGTTCCCAGCACTTACTTCATTCACAGTCCAGGATTTGACAACAGTTTACTGTCTGCAAGTCTGTAGTTTCTTTTAAAAGGAGGAGGTAGGTCTCACTCCTTTAAGACCCATCACTTGGGAATTCCACTTGCATCCAACAGGACTCTAATTTACATGTAATATACTCTCCTAATGAAAGGATCCTTATAACAGCACAGTAGGAAACTTCCCAAACAATTTGTTCAGCAGCACAGCTATTAATAGCTCTCAAGCTGGATTTCTTTTTAAAAACTCAGCAGATAGCTATAGGAACAAATACAGCCTTTGCACTCTAATGTGGAAATGCATGCCCTGGTTTCAGCTGGGATAGAATTAACTTTCTTTCTGGTACAGTGCTGTGTTTTGGATTTAGTATGAGAATAATGTTGATAACACACAGATGTTTTAGGGTAAGCATTACTTAGCAACAACTAAGTCAAGGACTCTCCTGTTTCCCATGCTCTGCCAATGAGGATGTCCACAAGAAGCTGGGAGGGAGCACAGCTAGGACAGCTGACCCGAACTAGCCAAAGGGATATTCCATACCATAGAACGTCATGCCCAGTATATGAACTGGGGGGAAATTGGCCAGGAGGTCCCAACTGCTGGGGACCAGCTGGGCATGGGTCAGCAGGTGGTGAGCAACTGAATTGTGCATTGCTTGTCTGTCTTGGGTTTTATTCCTCTCTCCTTCTTTGTTATCTCCCTTTTCATTACTATTATTATTGTATTTTATTTCAGTTATGAAATTGTTCTTATCTCAACCCACACGTTTTACCTTTTTCCGATTCTCTTCCCCATCCCACCAGGGAGCGGGGGACGAGTGAACAAGCAGCTGCATGGTACTTAGTTGCTGGCTGGGGTTAAACCATGACAATGCATCATAGAAATACCTGATCAATAAGCAAATAAGAATGCCAGCAAACAGGTAATTGAATATAAGCCCCCAATGAAGCAATTACACTCAAAATAACTAACATAATGCTTTCGAACAGATATGATGCAGGCGATTCTCTGTATAAAGCAGTGATAAGTGATACTGAAATATTTTGTGCAGTTCTTGTCCACATGCGATGAAAACTGGCTACAGTTCAACAGTGCAACAGATAACTGAAAGGCAGAGAACATGCCCTACTCTTAGCAAGTACAGTGATGTTCTTATCAGGAAGGACATGTGGAGGTGACCTGATTACAGAAGCTACCATCAGAGTATGAAGTCACCAGTATTACAGAGTGCTTAGTAAAGAATGATATAAAAACCAATGGCTGGAAACAAATAAGGGATCAATTCAAATTAAGAACAAAAATACATTCTTAATGAAGAGTGCAACTGAAACAAGTTACCACATGCTGTAATGGTTTCTCCAGTTTTTGATGTATTCTTATAAAGATCAGATGTCCTCTGCAAGATACGCTTTAGCTAAACCTATATTAATAGACAAACTAAAGCAAATTTAGCAATTTCTGATATATACACGGTCAAGGGTTTTAAAAATTGATCCTCATGGCTTCAAAGTCTATTAATTTGAGCATCCAGTTTTGACAGCTGTGCCTTTAATGTTTACTGTAGAAAGCTTACAACTCACATTAGTCAAGTCCAAAACATTTGAATAATTATCAAAACACAAAATGACACAATTGCAAAAGTTAACCTACAGGGAGAATGACAACATGAAACTAGATAAAAAATGAAATACGTATAGTTTTATAAAGGATTTACTTACACATTCAGTGATTTTAGGTGCATCACAATCACCATGATAATCAAAGTACAGACAGAAATTCACAGAGGTGTCTGCTGCAATTGCAAAGCGAACCCTTGCACAGCCAGTCTACTCCATTTTGAGTATTCAAGGAAACTTTTATTATCAGGAAAGACATAAATATACATTTTCATTACAAAAAATGAAAAATCATCATTTGTAAGTACCTTGAAATAACTTTTTGCATGACTGAACAAATTAATCTTATTTCCTGGCGATTTCTTTTGAATTTCTGTGATATCACTACCCAACAAATTTCTCTTGCCTTATCCTGAAGCCCATTTCCTCTTTCCCAATTAGTCTCATCTGCTTCTCATTTCTGTCCAAAGTGTCAATAGTCAGGAATGAGCCTCAATTATCCAAGCTGCATTTGCAAGCTAACAAGATAAAATTAATGAGAAGAGGTTACCAAACACAGCTATTGCCAATGTCTACTTAGGTATTTTTTTCAGCTGTTTCTATCAATCCAGCTCCTTCAAGACACCCAATTGTCTGAATCACTGGATGCCCAACACCAGCAACAGGAGGTCAAGCAACCAAAGCCAGTTTTTGTAAAAACTCTAGAAAAATAATTTAATTTAATAAAAAAAAAAACTCTCCTAAACTGTTTCTCACCAAACATACTCAAAAGATGTGAAACCTGTTCCAACTGATTCATGAAAATTGACAGAATTCTATAGTGCCAAGATTAATCATAAGGATAATCTCCTCCAAGTTCAGTTGCACGGATCCCCAGTAGTGGGAAGCCCATATACATATAGAAACATTGACAAAGCAGAAGTAGGTAGACTGCTGTTTGAAGCTTGACTCTCAAACAAGCAAAAGATGCAACAAAAATAGCCCCTAAGCCCCAAAAGAACACAATTTAGTGGAAATCATGAATAGGTATCCTTGGTGTGCATTCGATGGCCTCTCCTGCACCATCTGAAATATTATTCCCCATATATTTGTTCACAAAGCAGTAGCATTGCTTCTTTGCAAGGAAAAGCAGCAGCTAATCCTGTGGCATTTCGTGGAGTTTATGTTTACTATATTCAATCTTATGAACTCAAAGTCCTTAAGAAAATGTAAATCTGTAAACTATAATGAAGATAGTTTCTGACTAAAGCCAGAATAATTTAGTTATACTTGAGAACTTTCTGTTTTCCTGCCTTGAACGCCCTGCGGCAGCTATAGCTCATGACCCAAACTGGAACTCCTTCAATCAAATTTCAAAGAAGAATCTACAGCCTAGCAAATATAATTCAGGAATAAGACCCTGAGGCCAATGACCATGTGTTATATAAAGTAATATCTACCTAACAACGTCTTTTTTTTAATGGAGCATTCTGTAAAACCACATAACAACGGCGGGGGGGGGGGGGGAAACACAGACATGGACAGAAAAGCCCAGCATGAAAAAAAAAAAAAAAAAAAAAGGCAATTGATACTGTCTTTCATGACTTAAAGAAAAATCATTCCTGAGAACACATTCATTTAACTCCCAAGATAGATAGGATCAAAATGGAATGGATTTGAAAAAACACGTTTTGAAATGTAGACAAGAATGTATACAACAATCTGAAAGATGATTTTGCAAGATCAGGTTCGAGACCATCTAATGAACCTGAAGGTGCACAAGTCCATGGGACCTGAGGAGATGCATCCATGGGTCCTGAGGGAACCGATGGACGAAGTGGCTAAGCCACTGTCCATCATATTTGGTAAGTCGTGGCAGTCTGGGGAAGGTCCTGCTGACTGGGAAAAGGGCAAAAAAACAC
>NW_009593940.1:0-234 GCF_000690535.1 Cariama cristata | reverse complement strand
GGGCAAATCATGTCTGACAAATTGGGTGGCCTTCTACAACAGGGTTACAGCATTGGTGGATAAGGGAAGAGCAATGGATGTCATCTACCTGGACTTGTGCAAAGCATTTGACACTGTCCTGCATGACATCCTTGTCTCTGACTTGGAGAGACATGGAATTGATGGATGGATCACTCTGTGGATAAGGAATTGGCCAGATGGTTGTACTCAAAGATTTGCAGTCAATGGCTCGAT
>NW_009593939.1:11339-49528 GCF_000690535.1 Cariama cristata | reverse complement strand
TTGTTTCTCACCATCCAAATTTACTTTAAATGGCAAGAAATGAATTAATTTTCTCTGGTTTGAGTCTGATTTTTCCATGACAGGAACTGGTGAGTGATCTCCCTGTCTTTATCTTGAGTCATGAGGTTTCTCATCCTATTTTCTCCCCCTGCCCTGTTGCGGGAGGGTGAGAGAGCAGCTGGGTAGAAGTTTGGCCCTTAGCCAGGGCTAACCTGCCACATCATGACAAATCAATCATGTAATTAAAAACATCTCTTAATCTTCTTTCCTGCTTAGACAGTATCTTTCCTTACAATTGCATGTGCAAAACTCCAGTGAAGTTGCTCAGTGTCAACTCTTCTGTTGGCAGCAAAAACCAGTCCCCTGTGTGCTAAGATGTAATGACTGAAGATCTTTCCTGTGTTAATGTAAAAGCATCAGGAGAAGTGAAAATTTGCTGGTAAAGCAGCTTGTGTACAGAGACATTTTAACTTCATGAGAAATGTTTAGCATCACAAATGCTTTTGAAAGCATGACTGCCTGACACACTACTGAGGACCTATTGGGAGCAACACTGGTAAATACCAGGATTTAATTCCTCAAACAGGGGCTGAGGTGACTGTCTCTAGGAAATGTTAGAAACTCTGTATATTGTCTTCAGAGTGCCCTTTCATGGTATTAGTCCCAACAGGAAATCATATTTAGCATTAATGTGACCCTCTAAGTACTGGAATAGGTTAACTGCTGCAGCTATCTCTTTGCTTTCTGCTAACACAGTTTCTTTGCCCGGCTGCTCACACTTTTCAAGATCAAGGGACCACATCCTTATATTGGCCACTTACATCTGACTAGTTTTTCCCTTCAAGCCAAAAATGGATCTGTGATGGCCAAAGTTTCTCCTGAAAAACCTAGAAAACATTCTGTCAGAATATATGGTTTTCCTTGCTTAGATCTCCACTGCAGCTGGCTACATGGGTTAGACAAGGTGTTCTGAGAGATTGAGTTGTTACTCCTTCTCTTCAGCAGCTGAATTTAAGGGCAAGTCAAAATCTAAGGGCCAGAGGGGTCTCAGTCATGCCAGTTTGTTCCTTGCTAGCTATGGAGGAGGTAACAGCCTGGGAAATGTGATAAGCTAAGCTTGAAATTGTGCCATACTAGACTCCTGCTTTGGACTTAACAGGAAAGAGGGCACCATCTAGTTGCCTGATTAAAGGCATGTAGGACCACTTCAGAGTCCCTAAGGCATCCTACCTGAAACTGCCTTTCCTGTAGGTTCTGTGGCATACCTGTGCAGCTATCTTGGATGCCACTGGCATCTCTAAAGTCACTACACACTTATTTCTGGGCAACTGAATTGAGCCCAAAGAATCAAAATGGCAAAGAAGCATTTATCTTCCACTCAGGCTTTCCCCAAAACTCATCCTTCTACCTTCAGATTTTAGTATAAAAGAGAAACAGTGGTTTAAGCTTTTTCCAGTGTTCAGATTAAGAGAGGAGTTTAGTATTGCTCAATACAGAGATTCATAGCAATCTCAGTGATGATCAGTGGAAATATCTCCATGATATTGACTTGAGTCTAATTGAGAGGAGCCTGATTGGGGTTGCATGCTCCGTGGAAAGGGGATTGTATCTTTGGCACAGCAGTGGAAATAAATGACAATGATTAAGTGCTGAGCAATATGCTGTAGTCCCCTAAAGGAATGATTGGACAATCTATTTAAAACCAAGATAAATGGAAAATTGGAGCAAACACTGTGGGAAGGCTCATGCATTGATAGTGGAGTGACTCTGTCATGCTGTCTGTCTGGAAGTCTGCTGGTCTCATTCTGGAGGTTCTTCCCTTGGTTGCTTTCTGGAGCAGCATGGCCAAGAGCAGCTTGAAACATGCAAACACTAAAGAAAATCTGAGGAAATTAAAGCCACAGTGTTATATCCAGTGGAGGCCAGTAGCAGGAAAAAAACATCAGTGAAACAGAGACAAGGTAGAAGAGCATGAAGTCCAGGACATTCCCCTAACAGTGAGAGAAAGATACAGGTAAAAAGGGAATAGTATGCATGAGAATACAAAAGGATTTAATATGAAAGAACAGGTTAGGGCAGGGAGAAACCCACGAAGGGGCAGGATTAGTGGACATGGAGTTAAGCTTTGTGTCAGGAAACCTAAGATCTCGCATAAGTTCAGTCATGATTTACCCTCAGGTGAATTAGTAGCATTCTCCGGACGTCTAATTCCCTTTTTGCCCTTTATCTACCAGCCTTTAGAAGTAAGGCTCACTACAGCAAGTCCCATCTTCTGTAGCTGTATGAGGACTGGCACAGTGGAGTCCTGATCAGTGAGATAACTAGCAGGGACAGAGTAGAACTGAAGAGAAGTCTACCTCTTTGAGGGATCTGGGATCCAAAGCAAGCAGGAGGTGGGTGAGAGTGAACAAGAGCAGTTGGTTATAGACAGGCCCTATCTTGTTCAATGCACCAAGATCTCTGATGAACTCATGGATCAGGAGTCATCTAGGGCCTCCAAGTGCAACCGTGACCCTTGGCAATAAGCCAAAAAAGTTTGCTTCTTCAGAGTGGTTTCAGAAGTTCAGGAAGGAGACAGCTTGCTTTTCACTTTCCTGGTGTTACTCTTCCATGATTACTATCCAAGTAGCTGTTGTAAAGACATCAGAAAGTCACTGGATAAGGAGCAGCACCTCTGGCAGAAGGAGTGGTGGGACTTACCTGTGGAGGAGTCTGAGGATGATGAAATGTGATGACAGACTTCTCTTCCATCTGTACTTACACCCCTTCCCAAGTCCTTCATGCTGGAGCTTGCTGTCCACCTGTATTCTGGGCATGCTCTGGCTGCCTGGATCGTATGGTTTTAGAAACCTCATGATGCGAAATAATAATAAACAAATGAGAGAGGTTATTGAAAACATTACAGGCTATAATTTTAATAAATGTTGGCTCCTGTCACTATGTTCTCTAGTATTTATAGTTTTATATACTGCCAACAGATCCAAGTGTTTTGTCTTTTTGACAAACATTTCATGCAATCATAAATTAACTCATTTTTCAGCAAAATCTGACATCAGCAGTTAAGCTGTCAGTATATAGAAGTACTAAGGTTGGCAAATCTTCGTCTCATAATGAAAACAAAGAGCTTTAAATGCGTCCCAGACAGTGAGCTAAGTGCACCCAGGCTGAGTCTGCTATCGCAGGCCACATTGGTCACAGATCTGACAGGCAGTGATTCTGCAGCTCATGCATCAACTAAAACGGCTCTCACAAATGTTGACCTTATTAATAATCCTGCAGAGGTATGCAGGAGCAACTCCTGGGCTTTTGATGAAGCCAGGGAACTTAAAGTCTCTTCATTGTTTCTTGCTGGCTTGTGTTTATCTCCGTGCATTGCTAGTTTAGATCTTAAGAGAAGTTCTGCACCAGGTGGGTGATTTTTTTCAGTTACAGTGCTAATAAAAACAGACTACAGACTGGTAGAAGATTAATTTATTCACTTGAAGCGGGATTTACCTGCTTTCTGATTGAGTAGAACACTTTGGGCAGACAGATCTGCTGCAACCTCTTTTGAGGGAACTGCAGAGGAGGAGGCAGGGCTGCCCTGAGCTACATAGAAGCTCAGGAAGATCTCTGTTTATAGCTATAATCCATATGAATCTTTCATTCTGAGCAAAGGCTCATGCTTAAAAAACCCAGTAGTTTAGTCTCATTAGCTGTACTGTTTCTCGTTATTCTTGGAGAGAGGGCTCCTCCACAGACTTCCTCAGGGGGACATCCTGCCTTCAGAAACCTGTCTAAGCATAGTGCTATTGAGACACTCCTCAAAAAGGGGAAACATTCACATCAAACGCTTCCAGCACCCCAGAGCACAGGGTGGAAAACACATGCCTTATCTGCATGAAGATGGCAGATGAAATTATAGCAAAGAGTGGCTCCTTGAAGGACCTGGGGCAGAAGGCAAGAGTGAGGAAAGGTACCTAGGCTACTACCAGCAGAGTTGTAGCTGACATGGGGGTACAGAGGCTGCTGAAATAGCCCTTGGCAAGCCTGAGAGATTTGGGTGCCTACAGACCCACCTAAGTCCTTCCAGAAGTCTTGACATTAACAAGTATGACCCAAGCTCAGATTTGAAGGTTTAAGATGAAAGGTGAGCAGGAATTCCAGTTCCAGGCATGCATCCCTTACAGGAAATTACTGATGTTAATATCAGGAAGGAATATACAGAGAGACCCCAGCTCACATTGCCTGGACACCAAATTGGCCACGTATTTGTCAGATCCAGGATCTATGAGCATGCTCATAGTTTTCCTGGGAGACTGATTTTCCTACCCTGGGTGTGGCACTGCACCAGCACAGCTACACATCTTCGACTGGAAACTGATTCATGCCAAGGTAGCTGTGAGCAGGACAGAGCAAATTCAGTTTACTGGTGTATGCTGAACAGGACTGACTGTTTCATTTGGATTGGCAAATTGTCTAGGTCAAGTTTTAAGAGACACTATGAAGGGATAATGACAAGAGTCCGCTTGTAATTCACTTAGTGCCCACTGTGTAAAAGTAAGTACTTCACACCATCTTAGACTTTTTGACACATCCCACCTGGTCTCTGCTGGGTCATGAATCTTCCATTGGACCCATGTCATAACTGCGGTTGTCTAGGACATGATAGGGCATTTTGCGATGTTTGCAGAACTAAATGAAACCTTAAGGTTAGTGGAAACATTCTCAAAAAACATCACTGTGCTTTGGAGATGACTTTCAAATGACTGGGGGATTTATGCCTCAGGAAAATTCTCCAACCCTCTCTTGACTGCTGATTTTTTCTTGCATGGGGAAGAAGAAAGTGCTGGCTTCCTGCTCTGGGAGCCAGTATGGAGCATCTCAGGAGCCAAGCAACAACAGCCTCTGTGGATACCTTTTACGGTCTCCAGCCTGTCTGTTTGGGGACTGGTTGTGGCAGTGTTTGATGTTTAGTTAAAAATAGCCACCATTCAGTTAATACAGAGTTAGCTATTAATTTGAAAAAAACAAGTGCTTATGCTTTAATGAGTGGCAGCCTTCAGATTCACTAGTGACGATAAAAGCAGTACCATGCCGATGCCTTGCAGTTTTTGTTCAGTGTTTCTGCTTCAGCTAATGTCTACTCTCATTCATCATATCTTTTCAACATTTTGGCTTTCCTCCCAGGCAGGATATGTTTGATTTCTTTTTTCCTAAAAGGAATAGAATATAATAGGAACCATTTTTGTTTAGTTGCAGTGAAATATACAAGGAGATAAATAGTACCTGAATCAATAAAGGGTGAAACCACAGGTCTTACTGTTTAAAGATTTAAACACTGCTTATTTCTCCATTCTTCCAAAGTGAAAAAATTGTGATTCGTTAATCACTGGAAAATGGTTATAGACATATGTTCAGATAAGGCCTTTGTTTGTTTATCAGTGTCTCTAGTGTGTTGTGTTCCTCTTGTCTTCACTTGTTTAATACAAAGCCTTTCAAGATCTTTTGTCTCAACTGTTTTGTTGAGGAGTGCATGGAGTACTTAATACGGTATAATACTCAAAGTGCCACTGACATCTTACTTATACAGTTGTAAATGAAAAACTTTGATTTTTTTGCTTAGAGAAAAAAAGGAAAGCAGGATGGAAAGCAAGGTGTAAGAATAGGTAATAATTTCCTCTAGCAGAACTAGGCTAAAACCAGATTTGGCAGGTCTTCACAGCTTTGGCTCCAGTGATTCTGGATCTTCATTGACTTCAAACCCTGCTGAGAAATCTTTTTACCACCTGACTTGCACTCTGGGCTTCTGCTGCTGACCACCCAAGAGGAAGACAAGAGAGGAGCATGAGAAAGATGTTCCTGAGAACAAGGTTTTGGCACTAAAGGAATATAAGAAAAGTTAGGCTGGCTCCTGTAACCTTGTGCCCTGTCTGCTCCTTAATAATTTCGGTTTTCTGATAAAACAAACTAAAGCTCATTTTAATAATGCTGTGGGTTCAAACCTCCCACCAGAGACTCCAGACATTGCCCAGGTATTAACCCAGTATCCGAACACAAAGGGTCAAAACAAGTGTAAAAGTCCTAGCAGGAAACAAGGACAAAGCCTGGCATATTCATTACTATTTCCCCTCCACAACCTAGAAAGAGTGGGGGTATTTAGAAACAGAAGTGGCTTTTATTCTTACAAACTGGTTTGTTTCTACCACAGCTTGGTGGTAGGTAGAGTTATGGGCTATCTCATGGTGGAGAAAAATAGAAAAGAAAGAGACTAAGAAACTTGTCATGCTATCACACATGGGGGAAAAGTAAGGCTGTTCTCCAAACTGTTGGACCTTTAGCATTAGAGAACCCATAGAAATTCAGATATCTTCTCTCAGAATGAGCCTGAAAACACCAAAGCAGCTGGAAGTGACCACTGGACCAGGCCAGATCCAACTGTGCAGCAAAGTCAGCAAGTCAAATGAGCAGGTAGAGTTGCACCACAGCCAGGAGTAAGGACGCTTTCTAAGGCAGAAATTTCCCCTTCCCACCCAGTAAATCTAAGCCTGGTTGCTTAATTAGTTTCCTATATTTTGATGTATCTGAGCCAAGTGCTAGTCACATCATTCCCTGGTGCTTTGTTAACTGTAAACATGGGAAGGCCTTAACTACATTATCCTGGTGTCCTCTTTGTCTTGGAAATCCTTGCAAATCCAGCCATCATAATCCTAGCTATCTCAAGCAATTATTCTTGAGTATGTGTTTAAATGCTTCCCTGAAAAGAGATTGTTTCCTTGACTAGGCTCAAGTGGCTTATCTAAATGCAGACTGTACTGCAAGTTCACCACTTCAAGAAGTGGTTCAAACTTGGACTGGTCTAGATTGTTGTAGTCTTTACACACAAAGAAGTGCAGCAATAATTAGAAATCAATTGCACCAGGAGATTTGAAAAATCCATTGAAAGAGTTTGGCTGATTAAAGAACTGGTCACACCAAAGTGAACATACAAACACTGGACTGGACTACTTGGTTCAACAAGTTCAATTCCTTACAATTATAAACAAGTGTATAATAAATGCGTAGTACAGAAAGGTCTATAAAACATTTATTCCACCTGCCTTCACAGGCCAATAAACCATTTATAACAGCCTGTGCCAAGACTTATAATCAAAAAATCAAATGCCACCACTATAGTATAGCATGCAAAGAAGACCACGGGCTTTGCAATGACATCCTCCAGTACTCCTAGGAGGCAATCAGTGCAAAATGATACAGACAAAGCCAAAAATCCAGCTCCATCACTCTACACCACGTTAATCTGAGGGGCATATGGCCTCCCCCATGGATGTGAGTGTGTCAGTGAGACTCACCAGCAAAGAGACAACTTATCACCTATGCCTGTCTGTAGCAATCTGCAGTGGTTCAGAGAGAGGTCAAATCTTCCTCTAAAGCATCCCAGGAGACAAATTATACCTCAGAAGGAAACAGTTCCTCCATCATCCCTCTAGGCAGCTGGCAGAAACCCTGAAGAATGACAGTGATATTATATTCAATGATTCAGGCTTCCTTGTCAAACCAATGGCATCACCTGAAAGCATCAGTTGCTTCAAAGGAAGTTGAAAGGAATGACGTGGGCATCTAAAAAGAAATGAGAGGATAAGAGAGGTGGGGAGTGGGGAAAGCTATATTTGACATGTAGATCCAGACTATTTTCAGTCCTGCTGTAATATGATTATACTATGGACAGATGCTCCATGAAATAGGAAGGAAATGGGGACAGACTTTTTAGCAAGGCCCGTTGTGACAGGACAAGGGGTAATGGTTTTAAACTAAAGGAAGATAGATTTAGACTAGATATAAGAAAGAAATTTTTCACAATGAGGTTGGTGAAACACTGGAACAGATTGTCCAGAGAGGGGGTAGATGCCCCATCCCAGGAAACATTCAAGGTCAGGCTGGATGGGGCTCTGAGCAACCTGATCTAGTTGAAGATGTCCCTGCTCATTGCAGGGAGGTTGGACTAGATGACCCTTAAAGGTCCCTTCCAACCCAAAGCACTCTATGAGTCTATGACTCCATGATTCTATGAAATAAAGAGAAGAAAAAGACAACATAGTCTCTGGCTTATGAGGAGATAAAACTACTCCATGGTCCTGCAGAGGTAAGAGTATGGTGTGGACATTTGAAATGTTCATGTATATGTATGTATGTTTGCTCAAATGTAATTGCAAATATGCACCAAAGACATTTAATCAGGGCAGAGACAGTCTCAGAAAGTTCCAATCACTGAACTCTGCATCTTCTGATTGCAGAGGCTTATAATGAAATTAATGAGAATAACACTTTAATCATAGATAGCTGCTGTTGTGGGGAGTATAATAGCCACATTATTTAGGCTGGATTTTTGCTCTGACAAACACAAATTCAGATCATAACGGTCAGATGCTTGGTTCCCAATTCTCAACTGAGTCAATTAAAAGTAGAGAGAGTATTCCTGCTGAGAGATGAATGGACCCAAACTCTTTTGAAAGACAAAGCTTTTTTGTTCACATCTCTACATATTGATTCAGGAACTTAACATTGGCTACTGAATTTAAATTAGGAGCCAAAAGATACTGCTCTGTTTTATGAACACAGTTAATGAATTAAGCTTCCCAGTATGCCCTCAAGGTAAGTAGCAATCATTATTTGAATTTTAGAAATGCAGAAAGCTAAGGCCAAGTAATCTCTGAAGTATCCATCAATGTGCCTAGATCAGGATACCTACTTTTGGTTTTACAGAGGCTTGTTCAGCATTCTGCTGATAGTAGGTACAAAAATTAAGCCAAAGGACAAGATCTGGAAAAACACCATAAGCACTTCCAATTTAGGTGTTAGACGATGAAAAACTGGATATCTGTGCCCACTGTCCTGCTAGCCTTCATAGTGAGAAAAAGGAAGTGTGTGACGTTTAGGATTTCTGCAAACAATGAGAAGCTACTACCCTGTGGGGCAGACAGTCACATACGGCCTGGCATTAAACAAACAAGCAGTGTTTGAGCAAAGAAGTATGTTCAAGTGCCCTCTGTAGAGTGCATATATCTGAACCAAGCATGTAGCTTAGATGCTTCCACTCGCTTGGGGTCTCTGGCTGAGGGAAAGGTTGCAATGCGAGGAGGTTTTCCTCCCTTTGAAGGCGATACTATGATGAATGTGTATGCAATGAACTAGGGGTCAGAACCTCATCTAAAGCACTGTCCATGTTGCCTTTAGGCTTTCCCCATCTTCAAATATCATGTCATTGAAAAGAAAAACTTAATCATATCTTTTACTGAAGCTAGTTTACTGTTGAGTCAAAGATACAAGAAAAGTTGGAATAGATCTTGAACAAAGGGGTCCTAGTCCTACCTCTGTTTACATACGTTTAATCAAGGATTATCTTATGTGATGTGCATAGAGAAAGGGCTGGAGAGACCCTTCCTTTCATTGCAGTTGAATCTTCCAAACAGTGCAGCCAGGAGGCTAGCCAATGTTGAAGAACTGATATATCCCCAGGTCTGAGGCTGGCATTGGTCCTACTCACATGTTTAGGAACTAAACCTGAAGCTGCAACAGTTATGTCTTGCACCAGAAATCTGTGCCAAAAAGAAATGCAATGAAGACTTCAAGCTGTTAGAAGAGAGTCACCTTGCAAGTGCAAACTTATTTTCTGATAACTGTAAATAAATATTCTGAATGTTATGTATCACATCCAGATTTCTAGGAGTGTGGCAGCAAGGATAATTGAAGTTGTAACAGGAAAATCTGAAGCGAAATTGAAAGAAGTAGGAAGCATGCACACTCACTGTCTTCCTCTTAAACAAGTAAGCAGCTGTTGTCGACACAGCCCAGTACTCATTTGAATGATGTCTGTAGAGCACGGTTTGAAAGGAGAACTGCTTAAAACTCTAACAAAAGAAAACAGTGGGAAGAAACATGTTCCCGCTGTTCATATGGTAGATGGAAGTCATGGAAGTGCTTAATCCACAACTTGTTTCAGTAACAGCAGCTGGTGGTTTTCCCCTGCCTCAGTGATGATACTAATGCACTGCACAGGAAAGAATTATCTTTCCAGGGCCTGTAAGTCCCTGCTAAGGTTAACAGCAGTCCGTTGGTAGCACAGACTGTCCTGAGGACAGCAAATTTCATCCCTATCAGATTCCATTACTTACATTTTTTAAATGATCTTTTAATAGTGCACATTACAGCTACCTACCTTCTTTACACAATAGTGCAACAGAAAAGGAAAAAGACTGAAAAGCTTTCAAAATCTTCTTCCAGGAATATGTCACTTCTTGGATGAAAGAGGTAAGCAGTATGAAGAACTCAGTGGTCTTCCACCGCTGTCTGGGTTGGCTTTCACTGTTGAACTGACATCCAAACTTTAAGACCTTAATCTTGAAATTCAAGGTGAAGTGAAAACTGACACAAATTATTTCATCAGTAAGTGCTTTCAGAATGAAGCTTGAGCTTAGATAACCTATTTCAACACAGATTTCTTTTCTCTGCATTTCAAAAGAATGTCAAAGAAGAAATAAACTTTCCTCAGACAATGTAGTCAGAGTATTTGGAAAATGCTAAGGAGATGTGACTTTCTGTCTTTAACTGCAACTTACCTCTTTGCTAGCTTCTTGGTTGCTAGACTTATATGCAGAATTTCTAATCAGATTGGCAGTGTCTTGAAAGTAAATGTCAGTGGCCTGGAATGGAAATTATAACCTTGCAAACAGATGTGCAATTAAATACACAGCCACGTCAACCATATTTTTAGCCATTACTGAAAAAAACTCATCTTTCTCTTTCTGAGTGGAGTTTCCTCTTGATTAAGTGCATGTTTCAGGTCAACACATCTGAGTAAAGCTGAAATTTCCATGATGAAAATAGAGTGAAGTCCAAATTCAGGTCTGTCTTGTCAGATGACCTCCTTAATGACTGCAGACAAGTAGCAGTGACACATTACATATCCTGAAAGTTGGCTGAGAATATGCAATGCTGGAATTCTCATTATTGCTTCTCTGAGAGCAATTTTTGTGTCACTAATGGCAATAATATATCTTTAGGTCTATGACTGCATTGTATTTTTTAATATAGTGTTATGAGAAATCTGAAATTTTGTAAAAATGAGTTAATTATTAGATACATATTATTTTAACCTCCCACTTTTGAGCAAAGTGTATGTCTTACTGAAAAATCTCACCCTGGTGTTGGCCCTGAAGGAGAGCACAGTGGAGGCATGCCCCAGTCACACAATGCAAGTCACAGAAGAAATTTAGAATTATCCACGGACATCAGTGTTGAAAGAGATTTATTGGTGCTGGACCGGAACTGACATTTCCATATACCCATTCTGGGGTTTGTGAACTTACTGGCTTGCTTGAGGATCTTTTTTCTGCACTTCATTGTGTGCTGTAGTTGTACCCAGGTCTGAAATGTGGAGGTGGCACTTGGTCAATAGATGTTTATCCTCCTAGTCTAGTTCAATGCTTGGATGCAATCAATGTGGGGGGGGGGCAGGCAAAAAAAATTCCCCTCAGAAAAACTGTGGTGTGGATAGTGGATAATGTGCCAGTGAAGTGAGCAATGCTGCCTCCCTGGAGCAAGCCGTTAGAACTGGTCATCTGCAGTCAGGTAGTGCATTTTGTGGACATCCTTGAAAAACGAAGTCTTGAGGGAGGGATCTGGAGGACATGGAAGTGGTTACTGCACACTTCAAGATGATGTTCTCTTTAGTAGCAAAATGTGATTTAGGAGGAGAAACAGATGTGACTTGATTGGTGGGTAGATGTGTACGTTACAAGTACCTATGGCTTGATATCAGTGGCTGTACCCCTTCAGGTAGATGTGTGCTGAATGGGAAATTGCTGTGGGACAAAGACCCTTGAAAGATGTTATATGACTGCCTGTTTTTCCTGAGTCAGATCTAATACAGTGCTCCAATTATATGGTAATTGTGAATGCATATCACTGTACAAGTGTGACCCTGCTGTATGCAACAGGCAAAGCTAAGGTCAAAGCAGCAAAATCCTTTGTGCTTTCTGCAGGAATAGTGTTCTTGGCTGTTCTGTGCTGATGAAATTCCAAGGTTTTGTTACAGGAAAACAAGCAAGAGAAATGGAAAGTAGTTTCTGCAGCTTCCTAGCATTAAAGCATGCCTGTCCCCAGTATGACTCTCCCTAGGTGCTGGCATGTTTTCCTTCTGGTGCAGTGTGCTCTGCATTATTAAAAGGCTTCTTGTTTGACCTCATCATTAGGTTTTTATTTTACTTTTTGATTGTAGTGACTAAATATAACAATAAATGATTTAAAGAGGAGACAGAAATAAGTGTTAGAGAAAACAAACAGCCTCCCCCCTGCCAAAATGCTGAGTGGCATAGCAGCGAATGGTTGAAAGAATCAGATTTAATTAGGGTTCCTTTCAGCACTGAAAATTCCATTTATGCACACTATTAAAATAATCTTCTGCATTAATACTAATTTACATCATCAAAATAGCACTTCATCTATTATTCATATGGCATTGTAATTTCTCCCGACTGAGAGGGTGAAGCATGGTAAGACTCTTCTGCTAAATACTGCACAGATATTAAGATATCAGTAATGGCTTAGTTTTTTTTTTTTTTCTACCACATTAAATATCCCATATAGTTTCCTCTCTTCTCTGGATCTGTGTAATGAACACTGAAAAGACTGTAATAATTATTACACTTGTTTCTATGCCCCTTATGGCCAAAGGGTATCCCTTTCACAGGCATTCTTGTAAAATCAATCTTCCTTTGCCTGCTGTCCAAGGGAAGCCTCGTTCAGGGAAGGGTGCAGGAGCTGTTTAAGCCAGGGAGTAGCTCTTGAAGGAGAGTAAAGAAAAATCTCCTTTCTCTTGATTTTGAAGAGCGATAGGGAGAGCTGATGTGCAGACCACAGCACAGCTGGAATTTCATGCAGCATTTCTTGTCTTCGAGATGGCAAACTCCTGCTCTCTATACAGAAGCAAAAGACTGATGCTAGATTGCAGCTTTCACTCTCTGTGGCAGGTTCTCTGTGTACGCGTATGTGTGTGTGTGTGTGTTTGTAGGATGTTGATGTAGCTCCCTGTTCCCAATGGGCATCATGGCATGCACCTACCTATGCCACACAACATGCCAGACTGGGACCTCTGGCTTTTTGAGGAGCAGGTGCTAATGGACATCATTTTACATTTCTGAGCCTGACTCTCATTATGCTAAGAAGACAGACCAAAGTTGTCTTTAGACTACTCTGGCATTATAGAAAGGTCTTTCAGCAGTGTAGTTTTCAGCTACTTGAAATCATGGTTCCCTGGAACGTTTACTGGGCAGACTCTTTCTTCATCTATACACTTCTGAAGTGAAAAAACTTCTAAATCACCCATTAAGGAGAAACTTCCCTGGTAACTTATCTATTAGGCTGAAAAAAGAGTAGGTAGAGATATTTGAGCATTGACTGCATTGAGCATCAGCTTATATGTGCTGCTTCAGTGGAGGGAAGGGCAGATGATCTAGCAGGACTTTCATGTTCTGTGATGGAATGAGTCACTCTGCTCCTAGTGATTAATACAAAAGAAGAAATAATTGTCTACAAAGACTGCTGTTAATCACTCAATAACAAAGTGGAGGGAGGAAGGGAGGTAGGTGGGATGTAATTTTACTTTTGACAAAGAAAGAGGTCTAAACAGAAGTTTCCTGTGTCAGTTGAGAATGAAAAAACGACCTCATATGGTATTTCTTGGCTTTGGAACTCAAGTGGCCTTTCTACTGCTTGTTGGTTTAGAGTCTGCAGCAAAGCACAATATGAGTCTGCAAGGTTTAAAGAGCAATAATCATGTAGACTTGGAAATCAATAACTAAGACAAAGACATTCCAGATCCAATAACCCTGAATATCATAAATCTTATAAAAGGGATTATTTTTTCCATGAGTTGAAAGCTCTTGCAGTTTTCTTCTAGTTTTATTAATCTCTCTAAAGCTTTTTTTGCATCTAGGCTGGTGTTTAACAATTACTGTTTGTCATATTCTTGGCTTTTTAGAATATATTAAGCACTGTAGAGCAGATGTACAGTAAAGTGCAACTAAGCCTGACCAGTCCTCATGAAACTGCCAGTGGGAAAGGTACTTCGATAAAGACTTAAGTGTGGAGGCACCGTAAAACTTGTGGAAGCAGATTGAGACTTCAATGCACTTAGAAAACCGTTAGCTAATATGTGTTATGGATAGATTTCCATCACTGATTTCTTGCTGCTACATGTGACCATAATAACATAATAAAAGACCTCTGACAGAGTAAAAATTAAGCTTCAGAATGGATTTATATGATTTGAATGAATATATGAAAAAAGATGTTTTAATGTGCTCTGCATTATCTCTCTCAGTGTGAGTTCTGTGAACTTCATGAGTTGTCTGTTAACTAATTGATGCATGGCACTATAGTAACAATTAAATGAGGGTCCTCACGATATGATATTCTGCATTGCTTTACTGATTAATTTGTCTTTATAGCCAAGACCTTACCACTTCAACAGAGAAGATAAGCAGGTAAAAGTTGTGTGAAATGAGTTTATCTAAACAGCTGGGTATTTGTAGCAGAAGATATACAATGACCTTTTGCTTAAGGTCTCAGAGGATGTTTGTGGAAACCAGAAGTGGGTACTTGGGAAAAGAGATCCAAATTAGGTGGTAAAGGTTGATTAAGGAACCAGCTTTCACAAGGTTTGGTAGGCTTGGAGCTGTAATGACTGGGCAGAAGGGAGCTGTTTTGGAAAAGCGGAACTGCCTTTAGCAAATGTCAGTATATATGACAAAGTTTGAACAGATGATTAAGCTTTCCCTAGCCCATTTTGAGAGCTTTCAATGAGAAGCTGAAGGACCATGACCTTACATTATACTCCAGATTGTCTGTGAACTAAAGGGTTCTACCTTCCCATCTTTCCAAAAGTTTCAACATCAGGTTGCTAATGTAAACCAGGCCCAAACAGTGATACATGTATATATATACACACACATACTGGAAACAGTAAAAATGACAGAATTTACAAGTCACTGTCTCACCAGGTACTCTGACCACAACGAGGACACATCCACTCAAGTGTTAAGCAAGAAAATGCTGCATTCTAGTCCTCAAATCCCAGTTATGACTCTCAAATGTGTTGCTATTTTCCTAGTGTAGCAGCTTTTAAAGCCAGAAGGAACTATAATAATTATCCAGTGTAAAATGCATAGACTAAGCCATAGGACATGCTGTAACTGATTCGTTTTTCAAGCACATTATCTCACCATGAGTTGTGATGTAACTTTCAGAAAAACATCCAATATTGATTTAAAATTTTCCAGTGATAGAAAATCCATCATAGCTGTTGGTAACTTGTTCTGATGGTTAATTACCTTGCCTGTTGAAAGTTCATGATTTATTTCTTGTCTGAGCTTGTTTAGACTAGGCTAGATCTTTCTGTGTGATTGCCTGTGAGACAGAGGAATGTTTAACTCACTTTTCAATTCTGTATGTGATAACCGGTGGCCAGCTTAAGTTACCCGTGTGATCTTCCTAATATTTTGATACGCTTCCTGAAGTGTAGACAGAGGAACTAGAAGGAGTAATCCTACAACTGTGATACCTTATCAAATTGAGAGGCTGTATAATTTCTGTTCATACACTCAGAAATCCTCAAATTTATGTATCCAGGAGCCATATTAGCCCTTCTGACTATGTTACACTTGGAAGTCATGTTTTTTTCCAAAGTCACTAATTTCCAAGAGGGAAGGGGCTAATAGGTTATTCTTTATTCCTTCATGTATAGCTTCACAGTTGATGAAAGTATATTTTTCGTGTTTTTACTTTGTTAGGTATCTTTGTTTTAGTGACCTCTCTTTTCGGTATTGTCTGCTTAGAAACTCAACTAAATATACACTGTGTACGCAATCACATGTCAAAGACTATCAGTCAACCAGTTGTAAAAAGTTCAACATCTACATATTCATTTCGCATCCTCCTAGTTCTTGTACAAATTTTTTCTGGTGTAAAGTCAAATACCATAGTGATTTCTACTGTTTTGACATTATTGTCTTTTTCATCCAAGCCTGCAGTCTCAAGAAAAAATACACTATATTATTTTAGCAAGATCTGTTCTTACTCTTGAATTCTGATTTATGTATTGCCATGTTTAATTCCTTATTAATCAATTCTTATATTAGGCAGGCTATTTTTTTTGCACAGGATAAATGTCAGACAGAAATTTAGCCCTGTAATTACCCATGTTTTTCTTTTAAAATATTGGATCATATGCATTTTACCTCAGTTCCTTGGAATTTTCCTAGTACTCTAAAATATTTTGAAAATAAATAGAACACCACCTGATCAAACATCTTCTCTTTTAAGAAGATTGGAGGCAACAAATATTGACCAATAGATTAAAAATATCCTGATTTCATAGCTAGCATTTCAAAATCCACCAAAACTGATAGTAGATTTTCTTATTACTTATATAAAGAACTCAACCATGTATAGCTTTTTAGTATAATAACTTTGGGTAGTTGAATTAACATACATATCATTCTTTAATGACAAGAAGGATGGTTCATTATGGCATTAATAGCTCTTAAAGGTCATGGCTTAATGATCAGGTGCTCTGCTATATTTCTCTTGTGTTCCTAACAGCTTGTTTATCAGGAGAAGGCTGCAATTTGGTGTACCTTCATACAACAGTGATGCTAAAAAGGAACTGTGGTTAATAGGAAGTTATCAGATATTTCTGTATTTTTCCATTGTTAAAGTACTTTTAATTTTATTGATCAAGTATGAATCAGAATAAAGTAATAAGGTAGGTGATGAATGTCTGGTTTGCATGATGTAAGCTTTAATTCCTGAGAGAACAAGGGAAACAGAGGTCAGCTGGTCTAGCTACTAGTCTGAGCTATTAATGGTTTGTATGTACTACCTGCTATGAGATGAGGGTCAGATGCTCCTAACTAAAATATTTGTTTTTTACTTCAGCAGATGTGTTCAATCATTTGTTTTCTCTTCAGTTGCTTAGTACCTTGAGGACAGTCATTGCCTAGGATAAGCAAAGACAGATACATCCTTGATCAGAATAGGAGAAATGTGAAACTGCGTGGGAGCTCCCACATGATGTGACAGGGAATGTGTTTGCTGAGGAGAAAATAAATAGGCACCTTTAGACAAGTTCCTCTAACTGATTTAGACCAACTGAGCATTTGTCCTTCATTTCATTTTTACAAACTTATTAGGCAGGCTACCTGCCTGCCTGCCTTCCTTCCTTCCTTCCTTCCTTCCTTCCCATTTAATCTCTTTTTCCTTTCTCCCTTCCTTCTTTCTGCTTTCTGCTTTCTCTCATTTCTCACAGAATCACAAATGTTGAAAGTGACCTCTGATGTCATCTGGTCCAACTCCCCTGCTCAAGCAGGGCCACCAAGAACTAGTTGCCCAGGATAGGAAAAGTCCAGACTACTTTTGAATATCTCCAAGGATGGAGACTGCATAACCTCCCTGGGCAACCTGTGCCTAGGTCATGCTCACAGTAAAAATGTGTTTCCTGACATCAGAGGGAAGTTTGTTTCAGTTTGTGCCCATTGCCTCTGGATCTGGCACAGGGCACTAATGAAAAGAGCCTGGCTCTGTCCTCTTTACACCCTCCCTTCAGGTATTTATATACATTAATAAGAAGCCTTCTCTTCTCCAGGTTAAACAGTCACAGCTGTCTCTGCTTCTCCTTTCTCCTTTCTCTCTTTTTTTGGATCCAAATATTAACAGTATTTAAGCATAAGGAATCATCACATGTTAAGGAAGGGGACGGTTTCAGTGACTAGAGTTACAGCTGTCATGACTAAATTGTAAAATAATATTACAGAGCCATTAGAAACTTGTGAACACAAGATACGACACTGCTATTTCAGGTGAAAAGGGATGCATTTTCCCATTTGTTCTTTCAGTCCCAGTAGTTAAACAGATTAATGATTCCAGCGCATTAGGGACTGATTTGCCTGATTTTGTGTGTGTGTGTGTGTGTGTGATTGAAGGACTGTGATGAAACGTATAGTATTTTCAAAATAAAAAGCACTAACCTATAGGCTCTAGAGAATGTGTTTTAAATCTGCCTTAATGTACTAGACCTTCACTGTCTGAAACAGGTCCTTGATGGGCATTTACCAGTGTTACAAAATCACCAGAAGATGATCTGTTGGAATGCTCAGAAACTCCTGAGGGCTGTAACAAGGCAGAGAGCTGCCAGCCAGGTTACAGAGCACACATTTTGCTTTCCCACTATTGCTGTCTTCTAGTATGAGAATTCAGTTGAGGAAGAGATGAAAAATAAGCAACATCTCTTGACCATGCAGAAGACTTTACAAAGACACATTAGAATCATACCTGTTTAAACACAGGGATTGGCAGAACATTCAGAGGAGTTCTGGCCTCGGTTGTCCCATGGCCTAGCTATTACTGTCTCACCAAAGTTGGGACCCAGTCTATGCAGCCTAGTGGAGGAACATACCTCTGACTTCTGGATTTTCCTTGATCTTGATGGGGTGAAGGATTCACCCTTGTTTCTGTTTTTTGCAGATCCCTTTGGAACACTCTCTCTGGCTAGCTTGATTCTTCCAAGCACTCAAACCCAGACAGCTATTATGGTAAAAGCAGAGGATGTATGTACTGATGAAATTCATAATTTACACAGCAACAATGTAGGAAGGAAGGTGTCCTTCTGTGACTGTGTATATTTATTCACCTTCAAGGGATTCACTCTGTTTCAGCCCACTTGCTCAGCTCTCCTAGCTGTGACGAAATCCTTCAGCAAGGCTCTAGTATTCAGAATTGCTTTCATTGATTGGGGTCTTGATCTTGTTTGTCTTTGGAGACAAACATTTCCCTAGAGACTAATTTTGTGCTTGGAATTCTGCTCAAGTTCAAACCTTGCCCCTTGAGCACTTTCTATCACTCATAAAATTGATATATAATGGAGACATTATGTATCCAATTTTCTTCTGAATGGTCTTTCCTGCACATGCTGATCTTCAGAGGTGCTGGTGTCTTTTGAGTATAAATGGCCAAACAGATGGATCTCCTAGCAGACTGCAAACAAAATTTACTAATTACAGCTAACAGTAATATATTTTATGAAGGAAACTGAATGGGCAATGGGGTTCCAACACACTACTAGGCTCTATAAAATACTGAAAAGTGTCATACGTGGAAACATTGGTTGAGAACTACATTTATGAAAGCATACATAGGAAAAAAATGTCTGCAAGTGGTTATATTTATTGTGACTATACACTACAGAAGTTAGTATAATTTTGATCATAGCAGAGTTGAGACAAATAACCCAACAACTCATCTTTGAAAGACACCAGAAGGTGTACATGTCACATAGACTCAGTGGTTGTTAGGATAAAGTCTGAATCTTGATCTATGTTTTCTCAAAACAAACAGGATATTGAAATATTGCCACAGTTTCATTTTTATTGTTTGATGACTTGATGCACTCAGTTTTTGAGCCATGACAAACCACAGAGAGGGAAGGATGCAAGGAGAAGAAACTGACAACATTAGAACATATATTGAAACCTGTTGCCTTAAACAAGAAAACAGAATGGAGCAGACAGTGAGCAGAAAATCTTTAAACAGTATAGATGTCATGGAAAGAACATACCTGGTTTGTGTCATTTGCCAATCTGGGAACCAAAAATCAAACAAGGGTGAAAGAATCAATTATGCAGGAACCAAACAGGCAGCATTGAAATAAAACTTTCTTACCTCTAGATTGGAGAGAGATGGGTTTGATGGATGGACTGTTAGATGAGGGTGGTGAGACACTAGAACAGGTTGCCCAGAGTAGTGGATGCCCCATCACTGGAAGTGCTCAAGGTTAGGTTTGATGGGGCTTTGAGCATCCTGGTCTAGTGAAAGATGTCCTTGCCATGGTAGGGGGGTTGGACTAGATGATCTTTAAGGTGCCTTCCAACCCAAATCATTCTATGATTCTATGAAACATAATTTGGGTAAATTATACAGGTTTCTTCTAATACAGCAGAATAGTTGCTCTCTCTTCTCCCTCACACCCTTGCCTGACTAGTGTTTATTTTATATTTTCAAGTAATCTGATCTTTTCTTTCCCTTCACATCCATTAATGGAAAATATTTAATCTGTAAGCTAGCCACATTGGTAGAAACAATCAATCAGTTATGAGAAATCAGAAGGCCTAAAGTAAAAGAAGCAGAATTTATCAAACACTTGCAGTAATATCACTGCCAAACTGTGAGTTTTGGCAGCTCTCCTAAACTAAGCAAGGTCAAGCTAAATCATGACCAAGATGAGAGACCACCAAATAAAACCAGACTCAGTAAACAGCACTTCATCTTTTTAAGCGATTTAGTTCGGCTCTTCCAACACAATGTCATTAGATGTCATGGTTTTTTTGAATGAATAGCTATTGGAAAATAATCATGCTCAACTCCTTGTTGTCTTTCTTTTGTGATCATTTTTATAGAAGGAAGTATTTTTAGTTTCAGGAAAATTAAGAGCTGCTTCAATAACCCCAGTTCGGTGAGTATGTTAGCTGTTACTGTCCCTACGAAGCTGAAGTGGAGTTTTATGTCTAGAGTGACTGTTATGCGCTCCCTTATTTACTGCTTATGAATACCTCCCTCCGAAGATAAATAGAGTTTACAAGCAGAGAGTTGACTTCAGCTTGAACCCAACCGAAAACCTGGTTTAAAGACATATTTTTTCTTGAGCTGAAGCTGAACTGAATTGGTCACTATGAAATATTTTTGAAACTGAACCACTTCGGTGTTCCTTTTTTTTTTTTTTTCCCTTGAAATGGAGCTAAAGCCAAACCGTTCCTTTGAAAAATGTTGAATTTAAATCTGTACTAAAACAGAACAGCTCAGGTCATGCTTGAAACAAGGTAAGAGTTGAATAAAAAAGTTTTCTTGTGTGACTCCTTGTTTACAAGTAAAAAGGCCGTCAAATCACAAAGTCCTGAAAAATATAGGTGTATGCCAGCTCTGCAAAGCAATCAGAAATGGGACGGGATTTTCTTTGCTCATGTACCAACAATAGAATCATAATTCCTTGTATGAAGAGACTCTCCCTTTACCCACTCTCCCTGTGTCAGTGACTTGCCACCTCTCTGCAAGTTAAATAATGAAGCAACTCAAGTGTGGAGAACATTGTTGAAAGCTTGCTCAAGTGACACTGTTCATTGGCATCTCTGATGTTTGGAATAGGCCCTGAGACCACGAGAGCAACCAAACTCTCCTGAAGAGTTTGGGCTGACTCAGTGGATTCAGAGGGCCCAAGGGCAGTACAGTTTGTCTTCCCACTAATTTTATCCAAAAAAGTTAAAATGTTGTCCTCAAACCAAATGTTTGGATATTTAAGCATCACAGCAATTGAGAGTACCGCGTCCCTCACTTATTGTAGCAACTCCTGGGGAAACTTTGCTAATAGGATTTAACAGTCTGTTGCACAAGGAAGCCAGTGGCATTTTAAAAAAACCCCTTCATTCCTCTCCTTTCTCTCCTTTGTTCAAAGCTGCCAGATTGAAGTTTACTCAGTAAATATGCAGAGACTTAAAATTACCTTTCAGTTAGCAGGGGCTGAAATGGGAAAAATCTAATTTACTGCCAGTATCAAGAGTGTCAATAGAAAAGAGTCATCAATATGACGTGAACAAGGAAAATAATTCATTTCTCTGTGTTCCCAGATGGTTGTGGTGCAGATGCAGTGGTTGCTTGTGTCCCATAATTAAGCCCCAACAGCTTTGCAATTGTATTATCTGTTACATACATTACCCTCAAATCGTCTCTCTTCCAATGATGTATCTGACTGATACACTGTGCCACCAAACAGCTGACATGAGGATGATGATGCAGCACTAGCAAAATGAGCCTTTCGATGCAGGCACTGGTATGATATATAACCCTGTAATGGCTCTGTTTAAGCTGGGGAGAAAGCATCCAGGTGGGACAGGATGACACAGGTGGAGGCTTTTGGGGAGCTGGGAACAATCTCCCCTTCAGGATCTCACTCCAGCACAGTTTCTGCTGGTTTTATAACAGTGGATTTCTAAACCTGTCTAACTTCACTCCCTCCCTCTGTGTTTAGGTAACAATATTTAACTTTTTATAGCACTGCAGTGGCAGGGATAAACTGTGACAATCGTCGCTGAAAATGGAGAGAAAGTACAATACAACCCCGGTCAGCAGAAGATGGTTGTTGGCTCCTGATTCAACAGTGCATCATGTTAAACATTCTTGTCACTCTCTTCAAAGCTCTGCATAACTCTTCCCTTCCCTACTTCTCCCCCATTGCCAGACTCTGAGGCCTCCTCACCCTCATGACTGCTCTCACTCTGCCGATGCTTCTGGCTTTGTCAGGTTGTTGATCAACAACTCCCACTGTTGCCCATGAGCCCTACCACATATAACCCCTCTATATAAATGGCCCAACTTCCACCCACATCTTAAAAACTCCTTTTTGCTGTATTACTGACAATGAATTGTTTTGAATATACTCTGCCCAGGCAGAGGCTTCAAAGACTGACAAAAAGTAGATGATTTTCTAACTGAGATATTAGGTGCAGCAAGTATGTGTTATTTTATATCAAATATACCTCATTAAAATTCACTACAGTGAAAAGTCTGATCCTATTCATATTTGATGGGGAGTTAGTCCGAGCACTTGGCATAAAGTACTACTACTGCCTGCTCTCAAAAGTAGACTGAAACTGGCTGTGTGCCTGGTTGTCTTTCTCTCCTTTAAACTACATCCATCCTCGATCATGAGCTCCTGGGCATAAAATACCTCCATCCTGAAACAAGCAAAAATTAGGCATAACTTTAAAGAAACAATCATCTTTTATACAAATGATATCCCATAATGCTTTACTGGTTTAAGGGAAGCCAACTGGTATTTAAAAAAGAAGTAAAAGATATGCCAATTTAGAGTAGTGGTGGAAAGTATTCATAGCTCAAGTTTGAAATGAGAGCTCACACAGGACACATGGATCAGGTCTACACAGAATGGGAATAATTCAGGTTGCTGCAATGAAAACAGCTATTGTATTCCAAAAGTCAAAATCATAGTGAGGAGGAAAGGCTCTGAATAAAAGGGTTGCTGGGGAAAGAGGATGAATGATTTTAAATTCTAAAAAGAAGTAATTGAGACAGAAATGTCCAGTTACAGGAAAAGCTACTGTGAGGAGGTTAGGAAAACATTGTCTAAGGTAACTTTCTAAGAGAGGGACAGTGATGGTCTTCAGGATACCATACGGAGAGGTACAATGAAATTAAAAAACAAAAAATGAAGCTCAAATAAGTTTGTAAATTTCAAGGAAAATGCATAAAAGCTGATGATAGATTTCTAGACCTGAAAGCTGGGAAAGAAACAGGATTAGAAATTACAGACTGTGAGTAGACACTGTAAACATCACAGTAATTCTGGATGATACGAAATTAGTCTGCCTATAGACATTTTGTACACATGGTTCAAACCAAGTCAACATAGTTGGCCATTGTCAAAAAAAATCTAAGTGATAGTTACAAGGAGAGGTGGGCTGTTCCGAGGTGTCTGGTTGCATCTTATTTTTCTCATAGCAACACTGGTTGGAGACTTCAGTGGGAATTATACTGGAACTGCTTTACCCTTCTCTTACTCAAGTCTTTGGGCTTTTTTTCTTGGTTGATCTTCATCTAGCTGTTCTGTGCTGCCTTTGTGCCCAATCCAAAACAATGAAAAATCAAATTCAGCCTTCCTACCAGTTCAACAGATTTTTAGGTCATGCCTTCAAAGTCATTAAAAAGGGATTTGGGAACACCTCCGTTGTTAGTTCAGGGGACGAGGCTGAGAGAATGGCAGATTTCTTACTGTGTCTCCAAGGTCACACTGCAAGATACTTACTCAAACAGAGCTTAAGTGCCCCAATGCCAGGACTTTGGTATCTGTGTTTTGTTTGTTTTTTTGTTTGTTTTTTTTTTTTTCCTCTCTGGGTTAAAAGGAGCTGCAGGAAACTTAGAAGTCATTAAAAATGAAATGACTCATCCAATAAGGCAATAAAGGATTTAATTAGATCCCAAAATGAGTAAATCTGGTTGGTCCATAGCAGTATGGAGCAGGTGCCAAGCAGGACAAGCATCTTTGTGAGGGTGGAAAGCCTTGTCTGTTAGTACAGAACAAGGAGGGGGTGGTGGAGGGTGTCAAGTATCTGTCGATAACTCTATACAAGGAATACATAAGGGGAGGCAGTAGCTCACTGTGTCTGCCATGATCCCTGGCGCAGAAACTTACTGTGAAAGTCCCAGCATGCAGTGTACCGTGGGATCCTGCTCCAGGGCTAGTCATTTGTTATCTTTCTATGCAGCAACCAGGCAAAAAAGAAATGAAAATTTTTAAACAATGTCAAGTTGAAAATTCAGAAAACTGGAATGCCTGACAAATATCAATTGAGAGACACTTAATGAACTGTGATTAAATATTTCAGTTAGGGCCTAACTGAAAGTGAGTTCAGGTCCACACAGAAGCTACCAGTGACTTCAGTTCAGGCCCCTACCTTAATGTTTAGGTTTTATCTATAACATTTATTGTGTAGGAAAGCTTCAGACTGAGATCTAGTCTGAAGGTTTGCTAACTTTGTTCTGTGCATTGGTGTTAAAGGAGGCTGAAGAAGAATGGTTATGTGGTGTCCTTAGGGTACTCCCTGTTGGTGTGAAAAAGAGGGCTCTGAGGGTTTGCCCACACCAGGTCCTTCCTGACCCCTGAAGCAAGTCATGCATGAGTATGGTAGAAACAGCAGGTTAATGTCCTAATAAAATAGACAGTGACCAGATGCAGGGCGGCTCAATGGGGACCTCAAACAATCATTTCTGCAGGAGGAGAAAGATACAGTTCGTAAACATAAACACACGGTCCCCTGAACGCTTGCTATTATGAGAGAAGTGAATAGTTCCCCATTTCATACAGCTTGGTTAACTGCATGTTTACAGCACGGGCCACTTGAGGCTCCTTTGACTCAGATGCTGTTGCTTTGTTCCTCCTCCTGCCATGGCACTAAGGTGTATTCAAGGACTGCTTTATTTCCATTACAGAGTTGATCAGCCTTTCACTTCCTTAAACAGCTGCCACCAGTTAGAATGAAATATTTGCACACATCACACCTTTTAAAATTTAGTCCTGTTCAGTATGCAATCTCTTCTTTTCCAAAAAGCTGTACTTTCTAAAATTACATATTTGAAAGTAGAAGATATAAAGTGATTGTAAAAGGAAAATGATTTAAAGATTTCAGTATAATTTAATGTAATTCCAAACAATATTCTGTATCATTTTACCTATAATATCTTCTCTTTGATTATGGAAAGTTCTCTGTAACTCTATCCTACTCTCTGGCAATTATTCATATCCTAGTTGAAAGACTTTACATTCCTATAACAGTAATTTTTATATTAATGATTTGCACATCAGCTACCCAGTAATATTTTATAGAGATATGTTTCTCATTCTGCAAAATTCCTTCCTGCCTTTTATAACTATTCAGAAACCAAAGAACATAAAAAGTGCCATTTTGTGGCAGGTGCACCTCCCCACCCTCCCCCTTGACAACATCAGAAACTTCTCAACTGCTGGACCCCTTGCTTGGGGAACAGGAAAGGTGGGGCCCCTTGGTTGACAGACAGGACTCTTACCCAATCAAATGCCTCAATCAAGAGAGGTTTCTAGATCAGTGACCATATATGACCACAAATCAGGGTTGACCTAGGTTATAAATGGAGCCCTGCTGGGCAGCAATGTTGACTAGGTCCTCCTCGGAGCAGTGGGTCTGCAGTTGGGGATTCTCCCCTTAGATTAGGACACCTCCTAAGGGAATTCCTCGAGATTGAAAGCCATCATCTTATAGGTGAGTGATTGCACATTTTGGATTATCTTTCCAAATCTGGGAATTTCCTGAGCTGTGTGGTAATTGAATTCCATGTCGCATCCTGAACCTGTAGTTTAATGTTTGTCAGAGTGTAAAGTTAATTTGGTTAAGAGCACATTTTCTTTTTTATCCCGATTTTTTGCTTTGGTTAGACAAATTGCCCTTTCGAGTTTGCCATCTGCCTGGCTTGATTGCATATATCTAATCCTTTAGACGTAAACTGTTGACCAAGTCTGGGACTAGGAGTGGATCCAGCCACATCTAGACTCTGCTCTGAGAAGTTTAGAAAGTAATTGTGTCCTCTCCAAACCTCATGACTCAATGGGAGAGTTTCCCTTACAGTTTTGTTTGAACTTTTCTTCTGTGCAACAGATACTGGTCTGCCTCTGTGGCACATTTGGAAAGGAACTTGTTGATACCCCTTATTTGCTGGAGACTGTTATTGGGAAGTTGCCCAAAAATGACAGCAGTCTTCATTTCATAACACTGCATTAGATATGGAAGATACTAAAATCAGGATACAGCTAATTTTTCTGTGGAGTCAAAGATTGCAAAAGCAGAGTCTTGGTTAGTTACATATTCACAAATATTTTGAAACTAGTTGGAAGCTGTTTGGGGCACCTATGCTTATAAGAAGGACAAAAGGCCAAAAATAAGGCCATTTGTCCTGCTTTGGCGGTTGCAACTAATGAGAAATTTTTCCTCTTTCTAAATGATTTTGTACTGATTGAAAAACAGAGTTAAAGAGGACCAATGGCTGAGCTTCTAATGAGTCACTGTCTCTACATGACCTAAAAAACTGTCAGGCACAGTGCATCTAGATGTTGTTTGGTGATCATCTTATTTTCACTGTTGGAGATGACCACAGTGTACACTGCTTAGAGATGTTCCAGCCATGGTGGTTTTGAAGCATTTGTTAGAGGAACCGTTTATTTCTCCTGCCTAAGGAGATTTTAATATAATTGTGGAGACCACCTTGGCATTGATGTCATGGAATTATTTTCATTTGGAGAGACTGAGTACCTGGGGTGGAGGTGAAGCTTCCTACAACTTGAAGTTTTGAATCCTTTACGGGACCATGTCGGTAAGCCCTGTCTAGAAACTCTTGGAGAATACCACAAGTGAAAACAGTTCCTCTAAACATGATACATCAAAGTTATTAATTCTATGAGTCTGTGTCCTAGAAGTTCCTCTTCCAACAGATTAATCAAACTACATGAAAAAAGGAATTCTAACACTTCAGGGGGTTGCTGATGAAGTAATAATATCATATTGTAATCAATTGTAATCACTTGTATTTAAAATAAAGTAACATCCTTCCTGTAAATGGCAGCTCATCTTTTCAGTCGCTCATACTCAGTGGAAGACAAATTCAGGCCACTATTGTAGCAATTCTGTCAAACAATAATTCAGGTTGGCTTTATCTTTCAGAACAAAAAGGGATATCAAATATGCAACTGCAAATTGGAGCCAGATCAATTTACCAAGGAAAGAGAACAGGACAGTATGTTGCTTCTAGAGGAGTCCTAACTTAATTTTTCCCCATTCACATTTGTATTCTTGGAAAAAGTGATTCAAGTTGTGAAATAATCCGCAAAAGACTCAGAGTAAATTCCAGTTATTGTTATTCCTGGTAGCTGAGAACATTTCTTTTACCATGCTTCTAATCTCACATGCGGAGTTTTCTTTCCTTCTAGTACCACAGCTGCATGCAGCATAACTGGAATTTCTGGTTTAATCGTGCACTAGAGTTGTGTAAGGAGTTAAACTTATGCTTGGAGATACAATGTCAAATACAGGCTCAGATTCCAGGACTAAAACATCCAAAGGAACCACTGTAGTCAGATAGTCTGACCTGTTGCATAGTACACACCTGGGACCTCCCTGATTTTATCTGTGTTAGAACAAGAGGATATAGTTTCCAGCTCACTGTGATTTGACTATAAGTGCTGTAGAATCCTCTTTAGTCGCTATCCCAATCTTTCCGCACTGAAATTGTGGGTCTCAGTCTAGCTTGGTTGTCCTACTACAGACGCTTGTCTATAACTTTTGTCTACATGAGTGAGGAACTCGTTATCCATGAATATGTTTAACGCCTACTCATCTCTACAGGTGCAGAAGATTAGTACTGAGCTGGAGAAAAGGAATATTGGAAATATTAGGCATGCAGTATTTGTTCCAATATTACAAGTAAACTATTGTGACTCCCAAAAGCAAGCAAAGCTATGACTTGTACTGGCTGTTCACAAGTTTCTTCATTCACAATTTTTAAGGCTAGAAAGGACAGTTATGATTACCTAATTTGCCTGTTTCCCTAAATACTGTGAATTTCAATTAAGTGATTTTTGCATGCATGCATTTTTATAACACCATTTCTGTTGAAGACATCCATTATTGAGTGAAAAACTGCAAAAGAGAACCAACTGGATGCTGGGAAAAGTGAGAATTAAAGCAGAACTCCTATGTCCTGTAGCATGAGGGTCTGGAAGCAGTTATGAGAGAGGAAAAAAAAAAAAGTTCTTTAAAATGCTCCAAATGTATCACTTTCAAGACTGAGGTTGATGTCAGCAAAGTAAGTCATAGAATCATAGAAGGGTTTAGTTGGAAGGGACCTTAAACATCATCTAGTTCCAACCCCCCTGCCATGGGCAGGGACACCTTCCACTGGACCAGCTTGCTCAAAGACCCATCTGACCTAGCCTTGAACACTTCTAGGGATGGGGCATTCACAATTTGTCTGGGCAACCTGTTCCAGTGCCTTCCTTACATCTAGTCTAAATTGACCCTCTTTTGTTTAAGGCCGTTGCCTCTTGTCCTATCACTATATGCCCTTGTAAAAAGTCCCTCCTGACTTTTTTGGTAGGCCCCTTTTAGGTACTGGAAGGCTACTCTAAGGTCTCCCCGGAGCCTTCTCTTCTCCAGGCTGAACAACCCCAACTCTCTCAGCCTGTCCTCATAGGAGAGGTGCTCCAGCCCTCTGGTCATCTTCATGGCCTCCTCTGGACTCGCTCCAACAGGTCCATGTCCTGTCTTGTTATTCCCCATAGAAGCTCTGTTTAAGTTTTACAACATTTCACATTCTAATGAAAAACAAAAACCATAATGCCCATGCATTGATCTGGACAGTACTTCTCTTTAAAAGTTTTGGCATCTTGATTCTAAGTAGTTTTCTTCTGTCAATGGAGTACCCTAGTGTTTCCAAAGGAGAAGAGGTAGAAAACTATGCAAGCAGTAAGGGGACAAGCATCCTTCTCCTACTTTTGTGTAAGTCAGTCTTCCATTACAGTTTGAAACAGGCAAGGATGGCAGAATAGGAAAAACTGACACTTATTTATTGCCATTAGGAAGATGAGAAGCGCATGTGCCTGTCCTGAAGAGCTGGTTACCACCTGGCACCCAGGACTGTGTCTCAATTGCCAGGTTGTGGCTTCTAAACAGAGTAAACATGAAATGAACCACAACCCTTTTTATGTCAGGAAAACAAAAAACGTTGGGACTCTGTATTGCTCAGTTGCATATCAAAACTCATATTTAATCTTTCCAATGCAAATCAAAATTTTAAAGGGGAATAAAGACTGTTAGCATCCAGGAGGAAAAAAAAGAATCTCTAAAGACTTATGCTGGAAAGTGTTTAGCTTTCTTCCTGTGCCAACTAGCAAACAGAGGATGTTCTTTTCATTTACGGTGAGCTATTTTAAACTACAGTAACAAAAATATAAAATTAAAAGTTCATACACTACTAACTCTTGCTTTAAGGACTTAGTCACATCTCATAATGCTCAAAAGCATGTAACTCAGAAAAATATCATCTTCAGGGATATGGGTTTTCAAAATTTGTAAAAGGCCATAAAAATGTCAATTCAAAATCTGCATAAGTCATGTGTAGCCTGGGATGAATCTTTGATACTTCATGTTAGATGTTCATCTCTGTCCCTCGTGAGCTTAGGTTACATATTCTGTTCTGGTTTTCGCTCCATCAAAAGCATATGCTCAGTGCTCTGTTGCATGCAAAACTATTCTATGGATCTGGGTTAAAATACCACTGAAACATCATGTCTGGACCTCCTTTTGCTATTAGTTGTACAAATGCTAAATGTGTATTGTACCTTGGAAAAAAGATGAGCAGATATTTATGATGTGTTAGTCCTTAGGTGCTCCAGTCATATCAGGGCATGATTAGGAAGGGTGCTGTACAACCACCAACCAGAATGGTTGAACCATCAGGAGCTCAAATTAGTAAGTCAAGACACAAGAGCTGTTTATAACACAGAGACAGGAGGAGCATTGCAGGAATTTTCTACCCCTGGAGCCTCATGTCAATCTTGGCTTTTGCATTTTGGGCGTACTGTTAGGATACCACATGCTCATGGGCTTTCTCCAGAAAGCTCTCTTATCCTGTTTCTGACATCAGCCAGATGTATTTATTGAGTAAGCATAGGTTCCAGAATTTCAAAGATGTATGGAAATAAAACAAAACAACTATCACCACCAGGAAGAAAAAAACAGCAAATGTTTATTTCAAACTTCTCACAGTTGAGAAGAATGGGGTGGGAGGGAGTGCATTTATATAGGAATTGTGTGTTGAAGACAAGTTGTCTTAACAGATTTTTTGAATATTTATCTGAGAAATACACAGTGTTACTGCATCTCAAGGATTTCTGCTCTATTGCTGTTTAAGCTGTTTGTGGTGGGACAGATTTTGTGTGCCTGGTTCCTCTCTCATGCAGTACCGCTCCACTGGTGGCTGTGGTGTTGCACCAGTTATTGCTTGTGTCCCCTTAATGAGTTCAAGGTGATGAACCAGTAAAATACAAACTAGAAACACCTTTGAAGAAGCATTTTTATTTTCCTTGTCCAACTGCCTATGGTAAAGCTGAGTGGAACTCTCTTCACTAGCTGCTTTTCATTGCAGACCAAACCTCCAGCTGGGAGTGCTGCAGGGGTCAACAAATCTTTAGGCATCTCATTAGAGGAAGTCTGATAGAGCACACACCATGGTCATGGCATTGAGCAGGAAATTGGATAAGCAAGGAGTATCTGGGATCAACGAAAAGACCTTTCAAACTATCAAGTTATGCAACAGCTTTTACTGAAGTAAGATGCATGGATATATTCTCAGGAGGAGCTGCCAGGGGGTCTAAGCTCGGCATGAAAGAGAAGATATCTGGAGATCCTGTGGAAGTCCTGGGACTCCTCTCAAATACCCAGTGATGCTGCTACCAGAAAGCCATTCCAACTACACCAAACAGGGATGGACAGGGAGAAAAAGTGGGACAGCATCAGTCATAAGGCTGTTGTGGTTGTTTGATGAAGCTGTGAAATACTTACTAGTGTAGCACCAGACTCTCTGCTTTTGACCTGAAAAGGAGCCTTTTGAAGGGATGAATGGCAAACCTGCTTATCTCCAAACTCATAGCTCTTAACATAAACCTGGAGCGAGGCAGTTCAGGCACTGGTTGTTGTCATGTATGTTACCCTCTTGCAGCATACATTGTCTCAAAGACCCCTTTGAAACTCACGTACTGTGATGAGGGAAGGGTAGGAGGAAAATGAAAGCCTGGCTGTAAAATAAAAATCATGCTTCACAATGTGTCAAGGATCTCTTGGCTTTCTTTTCACTAGTCTTTTGCAAACTAATCTTTTCTAAATTTTTCACAAAGGAACATATGAGAGAGATGCATCTTGGAATATCAGCTTGGATACAGCAGTAAATTGCAGCTTCATACATATTTACAGGGAATTTCCTACCCACCAGGCAATTAGTTATCAGATAATGTTTCCCTTTTGTCTCACTTGTACCCTGATACGGTACCTTTGAGTTTACTCAATCACTCACAGCTGAGACCTGGGAAACCTTATTGAATGACAACCATGCAAAGCATACCATTAAGAAAATCCTAACCAGTTCTTGCACATCTATTTAAGTGTCAAACAATCTTTTCATCCTCCTCTGTACACTGTTGTGTAGAAGGTCTTCAAAGGTGCCCTCTTTTGAAGCGTAAGGAGTTAATTTATTTGTTTCTCTTTTGCTTGATAGGAAAGAATTAGTTGTGATAGTGATGCATAGAAACCTTGTGTTGAAACAGAAATATAGGCAGGAGTAAATGTAGTAGCAGCAGTATTTTCCATGCACTTTTTCATTCCAAGTGTGTGTGTATGGGGAAGGCTGGTTGTATCTTCAGGTGATATGCAAATTTATTGGACTTCATTCTTTATTCTCCACTTTGTGGCATCATATTCATTGTAAGGTCCATGTGAAAAGCTATAAACAAGTGTGACTGGTAACATATTGCATCTGGTTTAAACTGGTATGAATGAATTTACAATGAGGAAAGCAAAGATGACCTCCAAAAACTTTGGTTTTAACTGCAATTTTGGGTTGGGCCCATTTTTTTATATAGGCCTTATATCTCCTTGCACCTGCATAAAAGACGGGGTAAAATAAGACAAGTGGCTTTACCATATTGCACCAATATGCATTTTAACCTTCCTCTAGTAGAGGTTACTTAGTTACATGGAGTACCATGGCTTTGGCTTCACTGTCCTCAACAAAGCCTGTGCTGAATCGAGACTTAGGGTTTACGATTATAAGTATTGTATTTTAGGATAAAACATAAAGTGTTATGTATGCCTAGCAGGGAACTACCAAATTAGAAAATCAAACTGAGATGGAGAAGATAGGAAAGGTTGGAGGAACTGAAAAAGGGGATATTTCTGATGAAAAGAAGTAAGTTCTTTGTCCTCCTTAGCATTGAATTCTTCTCCCTTGGGTGTGTCCTCTTCCATTCTAGTATCATCAATCCACTGCATTAATATGATGTTTACTCCCCCTTCTAGATCATTAATGAAAGTGTTCAATCTTCAGTTCACTAATTAAAACTAACCTTGATAAGGACAGCTTAGATGGACATTAGGGAATGGAAAGCAAGTGGGAGGAAATTCTACTTGGTGAGGATTTCCAAGTAGGAGAGTTTTAGGAGAGGAAAATTGACTATCTGAAGTCAGAGAAAGTGTTGAAGTTCCTGAAAGTTTGGTAATGTGTCACAATTCACCAGAAAAAAAACAGCCTATGTCTAGTCAAGAAGATGTGGACATCTTGTGGTCCGGTGATTACCAGACAGAAGGAGTATCTAGGATTCTGTATCCTGAATCTGGTAGCAGAACTGATTGCAAGTTTTCCAGTAAATCTCAAGTTTACCTGAAGGCATGGTCTTATAATACACACTATTTGTGAGTAATGACTAAAGTGGCTTCGTTTAGATGACCATATTCGTGAAAGCAAAATAAGATTTGTGAATAAAGTGGGATGTTTGCCCAGAAAGTCAGACAGATGTATTGCATTCATCATTTGATACTTGCTCATCTGCAATTTTCATTACATAGACATGAAGGTATATAATTTATAAACAGAGTAAGAGTAAACAGAGTAATGCTGAAAAAAAAAAATTTATCTGAAGGATTCCATGAATAAAAAAAGCGTATTTATTAGATAACACACTGATGAGAAAGAATATGAGCCCTTTAGCCCATACATGCAACCTTAGAGAATGTCTTTTATAACAGGTTGTCTTCAGATACTGTCTCAGAAGTTAAAATAAAGAAGGAAAAGTGGGTATTTTTAATTTTTTTTCTTTCTTTCTATACACAAATTGTTTGTTAGAACTATGTTCTGCAAGAAAGAATCCAGTTAATATTCTATTAAAAGATAACTACTCTGAATAAATAAACATAAATTTGTCTTCTTCTATTAGCTGTTCGTACAGCAACTTTGAAATCATCCGATATATCGTCAATTCCAGTTGGTTAGAGAGAGATTGTTCCTCATTGGACTCCTCACTACAAGAAAGACATTGAGGTGCTGGAGTGTGTTCAAAGAACAATGAAACTGGTGAAAGGTCTTAAGAGGAGCAGCTAAGGCAACTGGGGTTGTTTCGCCTGGAGAAAAGGAGATTGAGGGGAGACCTTATTGCTCTCTACAACTACCTGAAGGGAGGTTGTAGCAAGGGGAGTGTCATTCTCTTCTCCCAACTAACAAGCAGTAGGACAAGAGGAAATGGCCTCAAGTTGCACCAGGGGATGTTTAGATATGATATTGGGAAAAGTGGGTATTTTTAATTTTTTTTCTTTCTTTCTATACACAAATTGTTTGTTAGAACTATGTTCTGCAAGAAAGAATCCAGTTAATATTCTATTAAAAGATAACTACTCTGAATAAATAAACATAAATTTGTCTTCTTCTATTAGCTGTTCGTACAGCAACTTTGAAATCATCCGATATATCGTCAATTCCAGTTGGTTAGAGAGAGATTGTTCCTCATTGGACTCCTCACTACAAGAAAGACATTGAGGTGCTGGAGTGTGTTCAAAGAACAATGAAACTGGTGAAAGGTCTTAAGAGGAGCAGCTAAGGCAACTGGGGTTGTTTCGCCTGGAGAAAAGGAGATTGAGGGGAGACCTTATTGCTCTCTACAACTACCTGAAAGGAGGTTGTAGCAAGGGGAGTGTCATTCTCTTCTCCCAACTAACAAGCAGTAGGACAAGAGGAAATGGCCTCAAGTTGCACCAGGGGATGTTTAGATATGATATTGGGAAAAATTTCTTCACCGAAAGGCTATCCAGCATTGGAACAGGCTGCCCTGGTTGAGTGATTGAGTCACCATCCGTGGAGGCATTTAAGAGAAGTATAAATGTGGCACTTAGGGACATGGTTTAGTGGTGGACTTGGCAGTGGTAGGTTAACAGTCAAAGATCCTAAAGGTCTTTTCCAACCTAAATGATTTGTCTTTTCAGTCTGCTGTCTCCCATGACTTTGCAAATTTTACCTGCTGTTCTCAGAAGCAAAAATACATAATAAAGCTTAATACCTTGCAGCAAGTTATTAGAAGATTTGAATTCCTAAAGTTTATATATCAGCACCAGGTAAGAAAGTGAGCAGAGCGTCTGGATTAAATGATAATAATTAAAAGAAAAAAAAAGTCTTAAAAATTAACTAGGTGATTATGTGGCAATGAGATAATACAATCAATCTCCAGTAAAACCTCTGCAATGTGCTGATACAAGTTCTGTAGCCTCAGGTCAGCTTTGGTTTGTTTAGTTGCAGATCCATCTGGCTAGCAAGTTTGCTAGCTCGAATCATAAATCATTAAAAAGATATTCTGTTATTCCAGGCACTGATGTTCCAGTTTGTTGATGTTCTTCTCATTCAGGGGCACAGCACAGCTAAACAGGTCATTGTTTGACTTATGCAGTGCTTCTAAGAGAGGTTGGTAAAATGTTCAGAATTGCTAATGCCCATTATGTGTCCACTGGCAATGACCTTTCTGTGAGATACTCAGAAAAGCACAGCTTGCGCTGAGATTTACCACTAGGAGAAGCTGGAAGCAGTGTTGTTGCTAGGCAGATGTTATGGATGAAGGCAATGCTAGCTGTTAGTTAAGCAAGCAATATTCAGGATGATTGTATGTCTGGTTTTTTAGATTTTCCACCCATTCCCAACATGCATTGCAGATGCATGTGCTACAGTTTCCTGGGTGCATACTGTATTCTCGCAGCCCTCCTTCTCTGTTAAGTACTTATTATGGTCTCCATTGTAATGGTCCCTGTACTCCCTACCAGTGGTGATGGCTCCAAAACTACCCCTCATAGAAATTCCCATGTATGTATGAAGGAATACAAGTGGAGCAAGGGAAAAAGGGACAATGATACTCTCTGTAACAGCATCATGAAAAGCAGTTGTGAATGTATCAGATCTCTGACCAGTCTTCATTATCAGGGAACCCTGCTACCAAGTCCTCATGCTGTGCTGGAGATTCATCAAGACAGCTTTGGTTGTGGGGTGTAAGATAAGGGAAGTGAGCACACAGGTTGCCATGTACATTGACCTTCACAATGTTCCTATCTAATTTGCTAGACCTTTACTTCCAATTGTTGATGTTAATTGATGCTGTTTCTACAGACGATTCGATGAGCTGTTGTTCAGGGCTAGCAGCTGGCTATGCTGGGGACATGGAGGGGTGAGAAGGAAATGTCAGGGTTACACGTGTCAGAAAACAAGAAGGGTCTTATGTCCTAAAACCAGATCCAACCAGATAAAGATTTCTACCTTCATTGGCCTGCCTAATGAAAAGGGTGCCAGTGGTGTTTAATACGGCTGAGCTGTAGAAGACGGCAGAAAAATCTTGCACATGTGGGAGTAATGGGTAGGTTCCTATAAGGGGAACGAAGGGGCTACCAGCCATGATGCATTTGGAGAAGCTGGTGAGTGACTAATGGATGAGTAACTGTACATGTTAACTTAATTGCGGTGCCTAGGTTTGTGCCTGTTGAGTCTTCGTGGAGACCTTAAATAGGTATCTTCAGCTTTCAACCTACTTCTGAGGCTCCCATTTGACTGTTCGGATCCTTCCCCCACCTCTAGCCCTCCAAAGCATGCATGAAAATAGCACGCTTCTCCAACAAATACCCTGAGCCATGAGAGAGGCAAGCTTTGCTGAATCTGTAAAATCTCCCTCTATAAAATCCAGTGTAAATGACTTTCTCAAGCTCCCATCTCCTTCTGCCTTTGTTCCGAACACACTGCACCACCTACAGCACAGCTACACTTTGCATAGTGTCTCTGGGGCAAGCTGCATCCTTAAGTTGCTGCCCAGAGATAAAGAATAAGCAGTGCCACAAAGAGAGCAATCATTGTACCAGGTATATGCATGGAGCTGGGACTGCAGAGGAAATCTGTAAAGAAATGGAAAAAGTAAATGGGTGACTGCAAAACTGCAGTACCTGCTTCAAGTGTGGGATATATTAGCCAGAGCTGAAATACCTCAACTTGGGACTGGTACTGCTGTCTGCTCGAGCACTTCTTCAGAAGGCCAGTTTTCTCTTGGTTCATGTTTTTTAACAGTAAATCACAGCACATAAAGCTGACTCTGCCATTAAATCAAAGTCAGATATCTGACTATTCACTTGGAAGGAAACTTCCTTATTAATTAACATAAATAAAGAAATTTTGGCTCATAGATGTCAGAGCCAAGGCACAAGGGAGAAAGTGATAGAGGCAGGCAACTGTGGATGGCAAAATGGGAGGATCATTAAAAGGGTTGGAAATGGACCTGTCACATTTAGTTTTGCTGGTAATTTGATTATTAAAAGAATTAAAATTTGATGACCGTAGAGAGTAAATGGCTTGTTTTACAGGGCTGGAAGGGAAATGCAAAGTGGAGTGAAGACAGCTGCAGACTCCAGTATATCATATTCATCTCTTTTTTGGAAAACTGGAGGAAAAGCTCTCCTACTGGTGATTACAGAAATGCTCACTAGGCTTCATCTTTGGAAGAAGAAAATTGTCTTACCAGTCACTCAGCTTTTTTGTTCATCCTCCATCACACCACTTCTGTATTATAAAAATAATATCTGAGTCTAGTTCAAGCACCAGTGAAGTACCCTATCTAGGAATATGATCAGTGATGTTTTCTTGGGGAAAAAAGTTACAGAGTAGATTTTAGAGACTGATGACTCAGTGGTAAAGGGTAGTGCGGCAGTGCAGGCTCTAGGTGCAGCTGAAGCAATGAAAGGAAAAGAGGGGTTGTCCCCCTTTGGTTCCTCACTCACCACATTGGCCTCTCCTCTCCACTTGTAAAGTGATGGTGACATACACAACCAGGATCTGGGCGAGATGCGTATACTCTAGATTGGGAAGCTCTGTTTGGGTGATACCAACCTGCAACAGCAGCACTGATCAGGAAGGACATTTGTGAATTCTTCCTGCAGCTGCTGCATTGCAATGACAGGAGCAACAGCTATTTCAGTCCCTCTGAGGACTTTTGCTCCTGTATAACCCTCCCAATGTGAATACCCGAGAAAGTTGTTTTTTGTGGGGTTCTTCGAGATGCCATAGACAGAGCAAGGTGCTACTGTGACCTTCAAAAAACACATGAGGAACTCAGCTCAAATTGACATTCTTGTGCTTTTAAATATTACCTGAAGATTTGTGAGCCCTAACTGGGTGAGAAGAAGGAATTTCCTTCTCCTTGAAAGAGTAAAGCATCATCTGAGGGCTCTGGATCTACTCAAGAAACAAACCATACAGAGGAGTTAATGCAGCTAAGTGTGACAGCCTTAGTAGCTTGAAAGAAAATCTGTGAAGGAGGGCTCCAGCTCACAGGTGTCTGACAGTTTCCAGGCTCTGTCTCATCTGGCTTTGGAAGTAATCCAATTCAAGGACAAAACTGGCATGATGTGCTTGGGAAGTTACCCAGAACCAAACAGCCTGGTGCCAGCAGG